>NW_027369104.1:0-45046 GCF_046119375.1 Phyllobates terribilis
GTTTTAACTCGTAAGATTCATATGAATTCAGATGTGCACAACACAGGTTTTTACTCCTAATTCAAAGCTGAAAATATGCAAATTACAACCTAAGCACAACAAAGATTAAAAGTACCGATGCATGCTACAAAGATTAAAATCATTTACCATCTCAATCTCAAAATCATTTTAACATGAATCTGGATGAAGAAATTGCACATGCATGCTATAAATATTAAAATTGAGAACTGGAGAATGACAAATCAAAACAAAATCTGATTAGAACTGTTAACTTAATACTGCATAATTGATGAATGCATTATTCAGGGTCAGCCCATAATTAATGAATGCAGTATATGGTTTTCTTATTTCTAATTTCTTTGAACGTTGTTTTTGTTGGAATTGTTGTCTAACACAGGAAAAACAGAGAACAAATCACGAAAACACAACAATAAAACGCGAAAAACAAAGATATCATCCTACTGTTTGATGAATTGTAAATTTTCTGTAAACGCTGTTTTAGTACTGATTTTCGAAAAACAGCAATTAAGCGGCGCAAAGGAGTTACCTGTGGATAACCAATGTATTCGGCAAAGGAGTTATTTGCAGCTATATCATACAAGATATATATATCACTTAATCCTATGATATGAAAGTATATTATATAATATAAATAGATGTTCGTGTATACAATAAATAGATGATAATAATATTATAATTTGACCTATTTAAAATTTTATAAAATAAATTAGAATTAGACATACATGAACATATTTATAGTATTAATATTGGACCTATTTAACATTGTATGAAATAAACTAGAATTAAACGTACGTGAAACATAAATTAAACTCATCACATAAGCTAAAATATTGACATATATAAGGCTCGTGTGAAACACGGGCAAGTAGATTCTAGTAATAATACTTATAAACTTGAGTTTTTAAGTCATTTAATGCCTCCAAAATCAACTACAAATTATTTACAAACCTAAATCTTATTTTATTTCTTTTTGTTTAAACCACTCATAATCAATTGGCCTTTCAATCTTCTCAAAACATATATAATGAAGTAATTGTGATTTAAGGGATCCTGCTTGGGTAATCATGAGAGGATGTTACAAAATTGATTTTGTGCTTAATTTGATAGTTGAATGGACTGTTCAGATTGTAGTGTCTTGCCTCAATGACTCTTCATTGCTCTCAATGCTCTCTAATTCTCTATTGAATATGGTACCATTTTATGCTAAATTCATTTGTCACCGTATCAAGTTTGATCACACATGTCTCAAGAGACCATCCCATTTTGGGTTCACATAGGCTGATGTTGCTATATTTCTAAAAATTATACTAAGTTAATGCACTAATTTGGATGTTTCATTTAACTTTAATTATAACTTTCATAATTATTTATATAAGAATATTAGTGTTTTTCCTTATATGTGGTAATCTTCTATTTTCTTGTTCATAACATATGACAAGTTAGAGCAAATGTGGTGTTAAAGACTCCTAAGCCCAACTCCACATTGAATTAACAAGTATGTATTCCTATTGTTTCTTTTAATTTCATTCTATCAATTCCAGGTTTAGATTTATTTTATATTTAATTGCAAGTTGTACAAGGAATTGTCACGTGGGTTCTTGCTTATGGTTGCATGCAATCATGGGTACTTATCAAGGTATCTACATTATTAGGTAGACAACCATTTTCTTCTTTTGATTTTTCCCGGTATAATAATATTTTTTTATAAGAAACTTGTATAATTCTCTTGATTGTACAACAAAAGAAATATATTGCAATTTGGGAAGTCCATATAGTAGAATTTTAGTTGGGACATCTTTCTTTTTTGTATTTAGCAACTCCAAAAAATCCCAAGTAAACGGTACTCTCTTACTAGAAAATGAAATATTTTACAAAGTAAATGCAGTTCTATTATGAATTATGCCTTCAAGCTCAACTTAAATTTTGTTAATGTTTCAAAAAACCCAACTTTATGTATTATGATTTCTCAATTTATCCTTACTTTCATATTGATCATTCTTAAAATAAATGTGAAAAAAGAAACTAAAAACTTTCAAATATTATAAAATCATCATGTAATTTAATTTAATCTAATCTAATCATCTTAATCATCGTATCACAATAATCATCATATCATCATCTAATCTAATCTAATATTAATACATATAAAGATTAGGGGGACTTTGAAATCTTAAATGTAAATTTGCATTTTCATTACTCCTCCATTGAAGACCCATTTCACCCATTTTTTAATTTCCCTTACCTTTGAATATAGCATTGGCATCATTAAAACCCTCCTTATAGTTTGGCATCATTAACCTCTAGAATTCCTATTACTCGGTCCAATTTGTTCGGTCCAATTTGGTTAGCCCAATAGTCCAATCCCTCCTCCCTTAGCCTATAAATAGAGACATTCTCCATTGTGCAAGAATATCTTCCTCTCTTCCTCTCTTCATCTCTCTTCCTCTCTCTTCCTCTCTTTTGAGAAGTATGCTCTGTAGTTGCCCACATACGGGATCCTCTACATCAGAAACTCAATTTTCTTCTTAGATCTAAATCGATTTGAGAAGTATGCTCTGTAGTTGCCCACATATGGGATCCTCTACATCAGAAACTCGATTTTCTTCTTAGATATAAATCGATTTGAGAAGTATGCCCTCAAACTCAACTTGGGTTTTGTTTAAATTTTCCCAGTTGCCCTTATTTTCTTTAATCATCTTTTTGGAAATAAGTGTGAAAGAAAAAACTAAAATCTCTCACATAAAATGAAAATTGCATTAGCCTTCTACTCAATTAGGAAAGATAAATAGTCAAATTAAGTAAATTAAGCTTCGCGTCCTTTTGAATTTCAATAGTCCACATAATTCACTTTTTATCCTTTATTACTATTAAATAAAAGTCCTTTCTTATTCTGAAACTGCATTGAACATTTGCTCTTTCTATGTTTTGACCCTTCTTTGCACAAGTCAAAGCATCACCTCCATTGTTCTATAAATAAATAAATGAACACACACATACAGTCCTATAAGAGAGTCCATCACCATGAATCTATACATCATATCATTTCATAATCCTTATAAAGTTGAGTTTTTTAAGCATATTTCTCAACATACCCTTATTTTCATTATTTATCATTTTTGAAATAAATGCGAAAGAAAAACGAAAAACTCTCAAATAAAATAGAAGTTGTATTAACCCTCTACTTGATTATGGAAGATAAATAGTCAAATTAATTAAATTTAACTTCATGTCTCTTTGAATTCCAAGACTCCATGTAATTCATTTCATATCCTTTAGTACAATTAAATATTCTCATTCTCAAAACCGCCTTTAACCTTTTCTCTTTTTATGTTCCGACCCTTCTTTGCAGAAGTCAAAGCATAACCTTTATCCCTCTATAAATACAAAAACGAATGCACGCATGCAGTCCCTTAAGAGCGGCCATCACCATGAATCTCTCACATAAAATGAAAATTGCATTAGCCTTCTACTCAATTAGGAAAGATAAATAGTCAAATTAAGTAAATTAACACATAATTCACTTCTTATCCTTTATTACTGTTAAATAAAAGTCCTTTCTTATTCTGAAACCGCATTGAACCTTTGCTCTTTCTATGTTCCGACCCTTCTTTGCACAAGTCAAAGCATCACCTTCATTGCTCTATAAATAAATAAATGAACACACACATACAGTCCTATAAGAGAGCCCATCACCATGAATCAATACATCATATCATATCATAATCCTTATAAAGTTGAGTTTTTTAAGCATATTTCTCAACATGCCCTTATGTTCATTATTTATCATTTTTGAAATAAATGCAAAAGAAAAAACGAAAAACTCTCAAATAAAATAGAAGTTGTATTAACCCACTACTTGATTATGGAAGATAAATAGTCAAATTAATTAAATTTAACTTCATGTCTCTTTGCATTCCACCACGTAATTCATTTCATATCCATTAGTCCAATTAAATATTCTCATTCTCAAAACCGCCTTAAACCTTTTCTCTTTTTATGTTCCGACCCGTCTTTGCAGAAAATCAAAGCATAACCTCTATCACTCTATAAATACAGAAATGAATGCACCCATGCAGTCCTATAAAAGAGGCCATCACCATGAATCTATACATAAGAATTAAAAAATTGAGTGGTTTTATGATTGGAAAAAGATGATCAATATCAAAGCGAAGTCAAACTTAATGTCAATTTATTCCTATAAATTTCTATTCTTCTGCATGTTTTCTTCCATCTTTTCTATTACCTTCAATTCTTAATATGTGTATATAGTTTGTTGTCATTTTACGATGTTAGTTAATATAGTGGATGAAATGGAATTTAATACTTTCAAAAATAGGCTCAAATAATAACAACGAAAGGTTACATACCTAATCAAAAACAATTTAATGTACAATCATCCATGGAGTATCACACATGGTCACACAATTTACGTAATAAAAAAAGCTTCAATTGCAAGTATGTGCTTGATTGACAATGCACATTGTATGTTAAAGCAACAAATTATTCTATTAATTTCTAAGGAGAATGCCGCCTCAATTATATGTTTTCACTTACACAAAGATCCAACAACCCAAACACAAGCCCGTGCGAAGCACACAACTCTTCAATAAAAGTAATTTTCTTATTAAAAAAAGACACAATAGCCCGTGCTACGCACGGACATGCCAACACTAGTATACTATAATCTTAGGGGATGCAAAAAACACTAAATGTGATCCTAATACACATTAATTATACCCTAATTATGTAAAAGACTCACATCTAATACTCAATCTAAAAAAAATGATAATCAAAATCAATAGATTCTTATTTGTGTCATCCACCTAAGCCCAACAAAAAGAATAGGCCCAATGGATAATTAAATCATCGAAATATTTGAGTCTCAAATATTTGGAATGTCTAATTATTCGCAACTATATCATACAAGATATATATATCACTTAATCATATGATATGAGAGTATATTATATAATATAAATAGATATTCGTGTATACAATAAATAGATGATTATAATTATACCTATTTAAAATTGTATAAAATAAACTAGAATTAGACCTACATGAATATTTATAGTATTAATATTAGACCTATTTAACATTGTATGAAATAAACTAGAATTACACCTACGTGAAACATAAATTAAACTCATCACATAAGCTAAAATATTGACATATATAAGGCTCGTGCGAAGCACAAGAAACAGGATTCTAGTATACTATAATCTTAGGGGATGCAAGAAACACTAAATGTGATCCTAATACACATTAATTATATCCTAATTATGTAAAAGGCCCACATCTAATAGTCAATCTAAAAAAACTAATAATCAAAATCAATAGATTCTTATTTGTCATCCATCTAAGCCCAACAACAAGAATATGCCCAATAGATAATTCAATCATTTAAATATTTGAGTCTCAAGTATTTGAAACATCTAATTATTCGCAGCTATATCATACAAGATATATATATCACTTAATCATATTATATGAGAGTATATTATACTATACTATAATCTTAGGGGATGCAAAGAACACTAAATGTGATCCTAATACACTAATTATACCCTAATTATGTTAAAGGCCCACATCTAATACTCAATCTAAAAAAACTAATAATCAAAATCAAAATCAATAGATTCTTATTTGTGTCATCCACCTAAGCCAACAACAAGAATAGGCCCAATGGATAATTCAATCATTGAAATATTTGAGTCTCAAATATTTGAAACGTCTAATTATTCGCACATATATCATACAAGATATATATATCACTTAATCATCTGATATGAGAGTATATTATATAATATAAATAGATGTTCGTGTATACAATAAATAGATGATTATAATATTATAATTAGATCTATTTAAAATTGTATAAAATAAATTAGAATTAGACATGCATGAATATATTTATAGTATTAATATTAGACCTATTTAACATTGTATGAAATAAACTAGAATCAAACCTACGTGAAACATAAATTAAACTCATCACATAAGCTAAAATATTGAAATATATAAGGCTCGTGCTAAGCACGGGCAACATGATTCTACTTTATATAAGGATTGGCCTCTTTTCACAATAGTAAATGCTCTTACTTTTCTTTTTCTTGTTTTGGCCATTTCTCATAACATTCAATATCCTCATTGAAAAAGATAACAAGAATAAAAATTCAACCTTGATGAAATAAAGTACATGAAATAAAACTAGATGAAAGGTATATGAAATAAATGTTAGATGAAATTTATAAAAGCAAATCAAATAAAAATATCAATGAAAAGATATCAATGAAAAAAAATTAAAAAATATATTGAAAAGTAAGATTTAAAATAATTATAAAAATGACAAGTATAATACGGTGATAAATTACCAATGACAAAGATAACAAGAATAAAAATTATACGTATCATAGCATTAATTGTCCTCATTTCTCTAATCACAATTGATCAACCAAACTTTTTACAAAGGAAAAATCTCCAAAACTTCCTCTTTTATTGAACTAAATTATTATTGCTTCTACTAATCTATCTAACTATATAGATCAAGGGGGGGGGGGGGGTGTTTGAAAACACCTAGATGAAATAAATTATAATCGAAATAAAATAAAGTACACAAAATAAAACTAGATGAAAGGTGGATGAATAAAATATTAAATGAAATTTGAAAAAAACGGATTAGATGAAAATATCAATGAAAAGATATCAATGAGATAAAAATTACAATAAATATTGAAAAGTAGATTTTAAAAATAAGCATAAAATGACAAGTATAGTACGGCGATAAAATACCAATGAAAAGGATACTAGGAGTAAAAAACTATCTACATATTAAAATCGGGTCACAA
Organism: Phyllobates terribilis; assembly: GCF_046119375.1. NCBI lineage: Eukaryota > Metazoa > Chordata > Amphibia > Anura > Dendrobatidae > Phyllobates > Phyllobates terribilis. Next base: position 6,870 of record NW_027369104.1, read on the forward strand.
AAAAATTATCTACATAGTATTACATGATAACAATAGTACTACGTATTAAAATCAAGTCATAAAAAAACTATATATATATATATAAGTTAGAAAGAAAAAAAACTAAAGTACACTTCCAGTCTATTTAAAGGAAAGAGGTTAGGTTCTGACTGTTCGGATAGAATTTTTTCCCCAAATAAAATATAAAACAATCTTACAGATAAAATAACGTGCATTAGGAACAACGTGCACAAAAATACATAATAATAAAACTTTAGACAATCATAAAGGACAATAAGGATGGACCTTGGTTTGTGCAAAGCACGGGGAACAAGGGCTAGTCCTAATCTTAATATATCTTAAAATTGCATTGTTTGGCCAAATTAATGCTCTACTTATTGTACATTGTACATGTTTATTGGGTCGGACGAATTGCAGTCTTGAATTTCCATACGAATTGGGCCTAGATCACCATTCACTTGAATCACCACTTCAAATGCTTGCATTGATTTTCCTTTGCCCTTTCAGAGTCAAAGACATGAATGCTTGAACGACAGTTTTTGCGGCATTAATGCAGTCTTGAATTTCCTCATTTGTGCCTTTCCATCTTCCTCTCCTTCGTTTGTGCAGCATTTGAAGGGTTGAAACGCCTGGCATCGCTGCAATTAATCCCCGTCGGTGGTGTTCACATCCATTGCCATCCCGCACTTTGATCTCTCGAAGGTAGACTAATTGGTAAGTTTGACCGTCGGCTGCCCACTGTCAACTTCTCTACTGGACGATGACCGTCCAAAATACTTTCGACTATGACGGCCGACGGGAAGAAGGTAACCGGTGGTACTGCTGCGGTGTGAAAGTTCGTGTTTATTAAGCCACTATTGTTTAATGTCTTCTAAGGTTCATTAAGTCTTAGATGCGCTTCTCAAGTATCGAATTGCGCTTTAATACTTGGAGATGCGCTTGACCAGTGTAAGACAGTTAGTAATTGGTTTACTGAAGTCCTTGAACGCGGAAAAGGTCAGACAACAATAAGAGCGCGATTTAAGTGTTTAAAGCGCACTAGATTTGCACACAAAGAGTTTTCCAAACGGTGAGAACCCTAAGCCACTAATTGACTCGGGATAAAACTCACAACTACAATGTATTGATTAGAAGAAGGTTACAATCTCTCGCTTCAACACTTTGAAGCTCACTCGTAAACCCTCTCTTTACAATACTTGAGTTCAGCTCTCTAGAACAATGGCACTTCACCTCTCTTGATTACAACTGAGTAAACACTTAAGCTCTCTTAGCTTCTCTCCGAATTCCTCACTTTGTAATAATTAGAGTGAATGCAATAGTCCACTATTTATACACAAACTTTAAGCTACTACTCTAACTTAATTTCGTGTAACAAACAAAGGCTAAGCATAATGTCACCTCATCAATCCGTGCGTCTTGATCAATTCTCCAGAAGTAATCAACCGCTCAGATTAACTTGGTTTTGTTCTTCCAATTGTTGATGCACGCCACCTCAGAAATCTGTGTGTCTGCGCTAACTAACTATTTCCACGCTGGCGATCCCTGGGTATTGCGTCTCAAAGTCTTCAAGTTCTTCTCACACCTCTTGTGTACTCAACTTGAATTCTCCCGCTCACCAGCCTTCCCTTGCATTTCAGTAGTTCTCTTCTGCGACATCATACACCTTGTTCTACGGTGGAACCTCGTGATCAACACTTCTTCCGCTTCATTCAAGCGCATCTTCTATTCCTTAGAAGCTCGCCTATACTCTCTTCTGTACTTGAATGGGATTATTAAACACCGCTTGCAAAACTTGCTTTCTCCGCTTGGTGTTAAGCGCGACTGAGATCAGTCGAAGCGCATCTCTAAGTGACTTAAGCGCATGCCAGTAGATATTACAATAACCTGGAAAGCATAAAAACACTAAGAGATTAAACATATTAGTTTGTTATCATCAAAACAAAGAGAAATAGATTAAGCTTTAATAAGACTATTAAAGCTCAACTAACAATTTCCCCCTTTTTGATGATGACAAACTGTGAAAAGGTAAGCTCATGTATACTTTCATTAATGATTAAAATGGAGACAATAAACACAAGTTAATCAAGTATTCAGATTCGGAATTAGATCGAAGTACCTTACCAAGTACTTAACCAACACAGTTTTCAAATTCCCCCTAAGTTCAAGCACGATCTCATACTTCCCCCTTAATCAAAGAAGGATGTACCTGTTTTCTTCCCCCTTTTGACATCATCGAAAAAATCAAAAGCATAGTCATATGGTAAGAAAGATAGGAGGGTGCGCTTGCTAACTAATAAGGCAAACAATGCAGAATAGCGAACAATAAGCAACTTAAGTAGAGAAGAGTCAAGTCAGAAAAGCTCTCAGAGATATAAAAATCAAACGCATACTTCATTGATCATTATAAGTCACTTCCACAAAAGAGGATAGATATCCTAACAAGCTAGTTCACAAAAACTTAAACAAAGCAGAGAGAGAATAAGAAGTCAGCAAAAGCGCTTTGAAAGCGCAACCATCACAACACCTTAACAACTACCGCCTTTCTCAGCATCAAACTTCTCCTTAACCATCTGAATCATCTGCGTCATCTGCCCAACCATTGCACCCAGTAGTGACTCGACCTTTGCATGATGCGCTTCAAGAGTTGCAACAACACTTGAAAATTCTGTAGAGCGAGAAGAAGAAGGGCGAGCGCGAGGGCTGAGCTCGGAGCGCGATGAAGAGGGGTGTGTACCTTCAACTCTTGGAAGCAGGATTGCACAAATCGCATCAGAAGTAAGAAAAGTAGAGCAAGCATAGTCGGAGAGAGAGCGGTCATAGAGGCCATCAGCTTGGAGCATCTTACACATAATATGAGGGAATGGAAAAGGACCAGAGGTAGCTTCTCGGCAAAGAACTAGGTGACTCATCATAATCTGGGCAGTGTTGATCACCTGGTTCGAGATAACATTCGCTATAATACAGCAGTCGGAGATGGTTACCTTGTCTCGGTCATAGTCCCTCGTTGTGATATTGGTAATGATGAAGTGATGCAAAAGCCTTCGACTTGGTTTGAGCATATCCACCATAAGCGCTCCCTTAGGTACGTTAGGGCCAAATACAACTTCCTTGATCTATTTTGCACCAGCAGGCCAATTCTTTTTGTAGAAACGGCCGAACCCATTGGACTGCCCGGTCAACCCAATCGCCTTTGCCAAATCTTTCACTAAGAACGACTCATTTGAGTTACATCGCCAAGAAAACCATACTTGGCTATACTCCGGATTAGCAACTGGATACTCCATTGTCGCATAAAATTGATACACCATAGCGTCATTGCATCGAGTTGGTTCCGTTTCCAGTTTATCCCAACCTTGAAAACTCAGCCAAGTAGCGAGGCGCGTGATATGGGAAGACTCTTTGAGCTCTTATAAGAAGATCTAGAGTCACAATTTCTGGGAACAAGAAAGCACGCTTAGCAATACCTGACGGAATAGAAGGAAAGTCATTGAAGCCGATAACTTTGGCACGTTTAGAGTGAGTAGAAGTGCCTTGCGCTTTCTGCTCTTGTGGCTCAGCTGGCGGTGACTCATGTTCAGAGTCATCAAACGACTCAATATCCTCAGGCTCAGGGGGAGGAGGAGGAAGTGGGGCTTGGGCTAGGGCTTTCTGTGATGTGAATTGTGTTTGTGGGTTGTGTTTGGGGAGGGTTATCTTGTGAAGCTTGTGTAGAGGAGGATGGACCAGATGTAGAGGATTTGGATTTGAGAAGCAGCTCAACTTGGGCACGGGTAGCCGGGTCAAGCTCAGCAAGGTTAACATTTTCCATTGTTGAACTTGGGGTGAAGGTGATGGTGAAAGTTGAACGGAGTTTAAGATAGAGATAGAGGAAGGAAGTAGGAAATAAGGTAAATAGAGGAGGATCTAATACCTGGTATTTATAAGCACACGTTCCACACTCTCAACCGTTCAAATAACAAATCACAATCAGCGACAGAAGACGAAGTCCAACGGTCCAATTAAAACCCTGATGTGACACGCTAGGCACCCAACGGTCGGAAATGTAGCCGTTTGAATCAGAAAGTAGCCGTTTAAATCTAGCCGTTACATCAAGCGAAAATGGGCGGTGATAGCTAGCCGTTGCTTCTTAATTAAGGAAAACCAAGTCTGAAGGTAATCCAACCAGACGCGCTTCAAAGCGCAACAAACCTCAACACACAAATGCGCTATAAGACGAAGCTCAACCAAACTCTTCTTTGGCTGAATATTCTGAAGAAGCTCAACAACTGACTGAGGCAAATAGATGTAAGAGTGTGATGTCCAGTTCAATTCTCAAACAACAATGTAAAGAAATTCATGAACAGGAAGATGCACATTTCATATAGGGGACATTAGAGCATTCAATCACTCAAGTTGATGTGGACGTATGTGCATATATATGTAATATGGTAATTGAGCTTTATGTCACCAAATGAATACTTCTCTAATGTGGATCTCAATAAGGACGTGAGAAGCGTTACATCTAGTCAGGCTAAGGACACCTACGCAATGGATCATTTCTTAGGCATGTAATATGGATAGAAGACGATCACCATTGTCAAATTTTTGGCAAAGAAGAGCATGCATTGACTAAGATTATATCAAATCGAGCTAAGCAGGTAAGACAGCTTCAGTACTAATTCATTTTAATGAAGAACCATAAAGCATGAAAGACTCAAAGCTATCAAGCGCAAGCTACCATAGTTCGTACTTTGATACTAAGCTCGCTAATTCTAGTCAAATAGGGGAATACTTACAGTTCCATTGCCTCAAAGCTAATGGAGTCGCATAAGGCCAAGCTGAACCGAAGGTTTAAGAAGACCTGTCGATTAAGCGATTTAGTAAAAATATCCGCCAATTGCCCTTCTGAAGATACATGAGTAAGCTCTATGTTCTTGCGCTCCACATGATCATGTAGAAAGTGGTGTCGTACATCGATGTGCTTCATTCGTGTGTGATGTACTGGGTTCTTGGAGACACAAATTGTGCTGGTATTATCATAATATATAGTAATAGTGTCGAGATTAATACCGTAGTCAACGAGCTGTTGCTTTATCCACAGTACTTGAGCAAAACATTGCGATGCGGCTATGTACTTTGCTTCTATCGTTGAAAGCGCAATACAATTCTGCTTCTTGGATCCCCATGATACAAGACATGGTCCAAGGAACTGTGCCATCCCACTTGTTCTCTTACGGTCTGCTAAATAACCTGCATAATCTGCATCGGTGTAGCCAACAAGAGAAAGACCGCCTCCTTTGGAGTACCAAAGACATAAGTCGTCAGACCCCTTAAGATACCTAAGTATGCGCTTTACGTGAGTAAGGTGAGAAGCGCGAGGGTCTGACTGAGAGCGAGCACAAGCACTAAAGGCAAATACAATGTCAAGTCTTGAAGCAGTTAAATACATAAGGGAGCCAACCATACCTCTATACATAGTTTGATCTACCTTATCAGCCATAAGATCTTTATCCAGTTTTGTAGTGGTTGAGATGGGTGTGGGACATGGTTTGCTTCCTTCCATTTGATACTTCTTTAGGAGCTCTTTGATGTATTTCTGTTGATGTATTTCAATGCCATTTTCCAACTGGTTCACTTGAAGCCTGAGGAAGTACTTGTGCTCACCAATCATGCTCATGCTGAACTTGAGGCTCATGGTATTCTTAAAATCTTCAACAAGCTGCAAGTTAGTAGAACCAAAAATAATATCATCAACATATATTTGTACAATAAGGATATCTCCCTTTTCTTCCCTGATGAAGAGGGTCATGTCCACCAATCCTCTTTTGTAGCCATTAGCAAGGAGATACTTCGATAGACAGTCATACCAAGCACGAGGGGCTTGCTTCAGACCATTAAGTGCCTTGTCTAGGAAGTACACATGATCAGGATAAGCTGGATCTTCAAATCCTGGGGGTTGTTTGACGTACACCTCCTCGTTCAAATCACCATTTAGGAAAGCGGTCTTCACATCCATTTGAAACAGCTTAAATCCTCTGTGTGCGGCGAAAGCTATCAACAAGCGAATTACCTCTAGATGAGAAAATGGTGCGTATGTTTCATCATAATCAATGCCATCTTGTTGATTGTATCCTTGTGCAACAAGTCGAGCTTTGTTACAAACCACTGCTCCAATATCATTCAGTTTGTTCCTGAATACCCAGCGTGTACTAATAATGCTTCTATCACCTGGCCGGGGTACTAGACGCCATACCTGGTTATGCTTGAACTCTTCTAACTCTTCTTGCATAGCAATTATCCAGTCTGGATCTTCAAGCGCGACTTGTATGTTCTTCGGTTCCTCTAAAGACACAAAAGCACTACAAGCAAGCAAGTTAAGTACATTAGAGTGAGTTTGGGTACCTTTTTCGAACTGTGATATGATCGCTGAAACTGGATGGGACTTCATTTGTTGGTAATCCCGCACTGTGACCTTAGTATTATCTGGTAGCTTCATCGTTGTAGTCTTGGACAAGCTTTCAGTTCCACCAGATTGGTCACTTGGTCCCGCTTGAGGACTCTCAGGTTGCGCTTGACTGCTGCTAGGTCCCGCTTGAGAGCTAGAAGGTCCAGCTGAAGTAACTGAGGGTGTTACCTGACCTGAGCGAGATGATGAAGGTGTAGCTTGATCATTGTTGAATGGACCACTTCCTTGATCTATATTCTAAGTGTTGTCCTCTGGAATAGCTTCATCACTTGGATTGCCTTCTTCTTAAGTCAAAGGTTGAGAAGCGCAACCACCACAATTGTCATCATCACTCTCTATACCTGTGGAAGTCGTAGAAGGTGGAGCTTGAGGAATGTGGGGAGAAGCTGGAGGTAGATCAGGGCTATCAAATGGATCGTCATTCACTTCTTCAGTGCTATCAATTTGCCCTTCATCAAATTTCACATGGATACTATCTTCTTCCCTCTGAGTCCTCAGGTTGAGCACTCTATACCCCTTGTTAGCTGGAGCATAACCTAGAAAGATAGCATCGTCGTTCCTAGCATCAAATTTACCCAAGAGATACTTCCCATTGTTATTGACGTAACACTTGCAACCAAACACTCGTAAGTGAGAGATATTCGGTGTACGTCCTCTGAGCAAATCATATGGGGTTTTCTCTAGGATAGGCCTTAACAAGGCTCGGTTAGTAATATAACACGCTATGCTCACAGCTTGTGCCCAATAGTATGAAGCGACACCACTAGAGAGTAGCATTGTTCGTGCCATATCTTGTAGAGTCCTATTCTTGCGCTCAACAACTCCATTTTGCTCAGGGGTTCTAGGAATAGAAAAATTATGATCTATACCCCTTTCATCACAAAATGCTAAGAACTCTCCATTCTTGAATTCAGTTCCATTGTCAGAACGAATTGAACAAATGGGGAGCCCCAGACTTTTTTCTAAGAAAAGCGCATGAGTACGAAACGTTGCAAAGGTTTCGCTCTTGTCCTTTAAGAAGAGAGTCCAGGTGTAGCGAGAATAGTCATCAACTATAACGAAAATGTAGCGATTACCTCCCTTACTCTGAGTACGTAGTGGTCCACATAAGTCCATGTGGAGAAGCTCTAGAGGAGCCTTGGTCTGCACTACCTTAATAGATGGAAAGGAGCTTCTTGTCGCTTTGGCCTTGGAGCAATCTGAGCAAGAAGTCATGGATTCCACTTTGATGCGAGGAAGACCACGTACCAGGTCTTTGGACTGAAGCTTGTTGAGTAGATGTAGACTAGCGTGTCCCATTCTCTTGTGCCAAAGACTGGTTATTTCTTCGAGTGTAGCCAGACATAGGTTGCGCTTGGGAGAGAAGGAGTGATCAAACAGATAAGTATTATCAATGCGCTTACCCTTTAGAAGTATCTCTTGATCAAGGCTGACCACTGCACAATCACTTGTGCTGAACCATACTTTGTTTCCCCCTTGGTCGCACAACTGGGCTACACTGAGAAGATGTATTTGAGGCTTTCTACTAAGTTCACATCTTTGATCTGGATTGATTTGTTCAAATGTGCGCTGCCTCGAGCTTTTATTCTTACCTGCTTCTTGTCACCGAAGGAGACGCTGCCTCCCTCCTTAGCTTGAAATGAGAGTAGTAATGTTGGATCGCCCGTCATGTGACACAAACATCCGCTGTCGATATACCACCTACTCTTCATTCCAACCTGCAAGTGAAGAAATCAAGCTTTGATCTCCCAACAAAGCTTGCGCTTCGAGGGAATATCAGAAATAGCTATTGCTGAGCTGGTCTTTTGGACTGGCTCATAATAGCTAGGATCGTTCAAATCTAGCACCTCTGCGTGCTGAAGCGCCATCGTTCTCGATAGGTGAATGTCGACGACGTGTGCGCTTGCCCTCAGATTTAGCCATTGTCTTATAGGGCTTATTTTTTAGGCTTTTTAGTTCCTCACACTCATGCCTATCGTGTCCATTTTTACCACAAAAAGTGCAGTAATGGTTACCTCTCACATAACCATACTTCCCTTTTTCTGGTCTAAATGGTGCTTTCTTTTCAAGTTTCATAGGATGAGCTGGGGTGCGCGCTTGTTTTTTATACAAGTGATGCGCTTTTTCCCCATGAAACCACTCTTTGGTTTCGGATGGTTGTTCCTCAAGGACATTGATTCTGATTTTCAAATGAGAGTTTTCACTCTTGTAGGCAGTCAAGTCTTGTTCAAGTGACTTAAGCTTTTCAGTGTAGTCACTTGTTTGAGAAAAGCTGGTAGAAGAAGAAGACTCCTGGGGGTCATAGCCTAGTCCAGGTCTAGCTTTGACAAAAATTGTTTGCGAAACAGTTCTTGACTCTACTAGTTTAGTCAGGTCGTCTATCTTGGAAATTATTTGATCCAACTTTACGTCCTTAGTCGAGTCAGAGTTTCTTTCCAACCCATTTCCATGACAGCTCTCACAAGATTTAGAGAGAAGTTTGGGCATGTCATGCAAACGTTTGGAAAGCTCAACTACTGCTTCTTTTTTAGAATTTAGTTCAACCAGCTGTTCTCTAGCTTCAATAGCTAGAGACTTATGTTCAACCATTAATTCTCTTAAGAGGCAAACGAGGTTGCGCTTAGGTAGAATGTCAAGATTAAGAGTTGCTACCTCGATTTCAGAACCAGAGTCTGAATCAGATCCTTCACCAGATATTAAGCAAACATCTGTTGCGCTCCATCTTCAGAATCTTCGTCTGACTCTCCCCAAAGTGTAACAAAGGCTTGTTTAGGGGGCTGCTTGGAGCTGGAGCTGGAGCTTGCACTTGGATTTACCTTGGCATGAGGGCACGCCTTGGCTAAATGTCCTTTCTCGTTGCAGTTAAAGCATGTAAAGTCTCGGACATCACGCTGCTTGGTGGCAGGATCGCGTTGCTTGAATCCACCTTGTCTCTTACAGAATTTCTTCACAACCTTTGTCATCATGGCGACATCTCTATCATCATCATCGTCTCCTTCGTCATCATTCTCTAGTTTCTGGAGGACGCGTGAGAGCTTGAGCGCCATGCCCTTGGTTTCTCGTTCTAAGATTTTCCCTTCATTGTTCTTGATTTCTTGTACCTTGAACTTTCCTGCAAGCACAGAAATTGGCAATTCTCGAGTCGCTTTTGATTGGAGAAGAATCTGCTTGAGAGTTGCGTACTTGGAGTTCACCCCATGGATGAACGTCATAGAGTACTCCCAATCCTTCTTTTCCATTTCAGCGGATAGCATTTTGTCATAAAGAATTTGACATCGAGAATGATAGTCGGATACAAGCTCATTTTCTCCCATTTTAATGGAGCAAAATTCACGGTTCAGCTCAAATAACTTGTTGTCCTTCATATCTTCACTACCTGAGTGCATGTTGATGATGGATGTCCACATCTCCTTAGGAGTAGGAAGGGACATTACCTTATCAATGTCTTTACGGGAAAGCGCATTTAGGATGAGCTGACGCGCTTTGTTATTCTTCTCCATTAGTTGGTACTCCTTGGCTTCCCATTTGGAGTCATCTTTCTCAGAAATTATCTCATCTCCCTTGTCGATGATTTTCCAGCACTGATAATCCGTTTGCTGGATGTAATTCCTTGTCATCGTTAGCCACCACTCCAATTCACCTTCAATGAGCACATGGGGCTTCGCGAGAGAGATTCCGAGGTTGAAGTTCGACATGTTCTTACTCTTCAAAATCCTTGAGATCTGCAAAAAGGATTAGTGCAAAAATAGGCAAACATGTGGCTCTGATACCAATTGAAAGTTCGTGTTTATTAAGCCACTATTGTTCAATGTCTTCTAAGGTTCATTAAGTCTTAGATGCACTTCTCAAGTATCGAATTGCGCTTTAATACTTGGAGATGCGCTTGACCAGTGTAAGACAATTAGTAATTGGTTTACTAAAGTCCTTGAAAACGCGGAAAAGATCAGACAACAATAAGAGTGCGCTTTAAGTGTTTAAAGCGCAGTAGATCCGCACACAAAGAGCTTTCCAAACGGTGAGAACCCTAAGCCACTAATTGAATCGGGATAAAACTCACCACTACAATGTATTGATTAGAAGAAGGTTACAATCTCTAGCTTCAACACTTTGAAGCTCACTCGTAAACTCTCTCTTTACAATACTTGAGTTCAGCTCTCCAGAACAATGGCACTTCACCCCTCTTGATTACAACTGAGTAAACACTTAAGCTCTCCTAGCTTCTCTCTGAATTCCTCACTTTGTAATAATTAGAGTGAATGCAACAGTCCATTATTTATACACAAACCTTAAGCTACTACTCTAACTTAATTTCGTGTAACAAACGAAGACTAAGCATAATGCCACCTCATCAATCCGTGCATCTTGATCAATTCTCTAGAAGTAATCAACCTCTCAAATTAACTTGGTTTTGTTCTTCCAATTGTTGATGCATGCCACCTCAGCAATCCGTGTGTCTGCGCTAAATAACTATTTCCACGATGGCGATCCCTGGGTATTGTGTCTCAAAGTCTTCAAGTTCTTCTCACACCTCTTGTGTACTCAACTTGAATTCTCCCGCTCACCAGCCTTCCCTTGCATTTCGGTAGTTCTCTTCTGCGACAGCGTACACCTTGTGCTACGGTGGAACCTCGTGATCAACACTTCTTCCACTTCATTCAAGCACATCTTCTATGCCTTAGAAGCTCGCCTATACTCACTTTTGTACTTGAATGGGATTATTAAACACCGCTTGCGAAACTTGCTTTCTCCGCTTGGTGTTAAGTGCGACTGAGATCAGTCGAAGCGCATCCCTAAGTGACTTAAGCGCATGCTAGTAGATATTACAATAACCTGGAAAGCTTAAAAACACTAAGAGATTAAACATATTAGTTTGTTATCATCAAAACAAAGAGAAATAGATTAAGCTTTAATAAGACTGTTAAAGCTCAACTAACACGGTGCCTTACTGTATACAGATAAGTGGTAACCCAATTTCATTTTGACCTAAGTTTTATATTTCAATTTGTGTGGTTTTGATTTGTGGAGTTCGTTGATTTTACTAATAGTTTGAAGAAAATCTAAGCTTGGAAGCTCCGATTCGTTAAGGAAAGCAAGTAGCAGGTTTTGTCCAGTTTTCCCCTTTTAATTTATTGTAATATCATTTATGTAATTTCATATGTTGTCTTGTCTTTAATTGTTAAGAATTCAGATTGTTGGAGTAATACTTATAAAATGTGTTGATTTTGTCCTTTTTTATTGTTTAGAATTCAGATTGTAGGAGTAAGAATGTAAAATTATTTTAGTTAATAAAGGTTTTCATTCATAAATGGATGTTGTAGTTTCGTAATTTGATCATTTCAGTAAAATGAAGAGATGTTTTTTAAGAATTTTTAGTTTGCGAAATTCTAATTCACCAAATGTAGCAACAAACTCTAACCCTAATCTTAATTCTTATTCTTATTCACACAAGATTGCCTTGCATTTGTTTCACAAAATCTGTTTCATCAATGGATTGAATGTTCATTCAATGCCACCTTGACCCCTCTTTTTCATAGACTTACATTTGTCTTTCAAACTTCCATTGGTCATTGATTGGCTTGCAATTGATTGCCCTAATTAATATCCTACTTAATTCCTTCAATTGGCATTGTTTATTCACGCAAGAATTTCTTAATATTAATTCTTATTCTTATTCACACAAGAATGTCTTGCATTTGTTTCACAAAATCCGTTTCATCAATGGATTGAATGTTGATTCAATGCCACATTGACCCCTCTTTTTCATAGGCTTACATTTGTCTTTCAAACTTTCGTTGGCCATTGATTGGCTTGCAATTGATTGCCCTAATTAATACACTACTTAATTCCTTCAATTCCTTCAATTAGCATTGTTTATTCACACAAGAATTTCTTAATCTTAATTCTTATTCTTATTCACACAAGAATGTCTTGCATTTTTTTCACAAAATCCGCTCCATCAATGGATTGAATGTTGATTCAATGCCACCTTGACCCCTCTTTTTCATAGGCTTACATTTGTCTTTCAAACTTTTGTTGGCCATTAATTGGCTTGCAATTGATTGCCCTAATTAATACCCTACTTAATTCCTTCAATTGGCATTGTTTATTCACACAAGAATTTCTTAATCTTAATTCTTATTCTTATTCACACAAGAATGCCTTGCATTTGTTTCACAAAATCCGTTTCATCAATGGATTGAATGTTGATTCAATGCCACTTTGACCCCTCTTTTTCATAGGATTACATTTGTCTTTTAAACTTCCGTTGGTCATTGACTGGCTTGCAATTGATTGCCCTAATTAATACCCTACTTAATTCCTTCAATTCCTTCAATTGGCATTGTTTATTCACACAAGAATTTCTTAATCTTAATTCTTATTCTTATTCACACAAGAATGCATTGCATTTGTTTCACAAAATCCGTTTCATCAATAGATTGAATGTTGATTCAATGCCACCTTGACCCCTCTTTTTCATAGGCTTAGATTTGTCTTTCAAACTTCCGTTGGCCATTGATTGGCTTGCAATTGATTGCTCTATCAATATATCCTTCCATTTCCCTTTCCATCCAACCGTTAAAAATGTGACTCTCACACAAAAACGGCTGGTCTACCTCAACCGTCTTCTTCTGTGTTTAAATTTGCGTCTTCCACATTGTTGAAATGTTCGCACCATATTTTTATGCATAGCTTAATAATTTACATCAAACACATAAGATATCAATAATGTTCAACGTATATATATGGGCACAAACAACCTGTCTATCTAATATACTATAATCTTAGGGATGCAAAAAATACTAAATGTGATCCTAATACACATTAATTATATCCTAATTATGTAAAAGGCTCACATCTAATACTCAATCAAAAAAAACTAATTAACCAAAATCAAAATCAATAGATTCTTATTTGTGTCATCCACCTAAGCCCAACAAAAAGAATAGGCACAATAGATAATTCAATCATTGAAATATTTGAGTCTCAAATATTTGGAATGTCTAATTATTCGCAGCTATATCATACAAGATATATATGTCACTTAATTATCTGATATGAGAGTATATTATATAATATAAATAGATGTTCGTGTATACAATAAATAGATGATTATAATATTATAATTAGACCTATTTAAAATTGTATAAAATAAATTAGAATTAGACCTACATGAATATATTTATAGTATTAATATTAGACCTATTTAACATTGTGTGAAATAAACTAGAATTACACCTACGTGAAACATAAATTAAACTCATCACATAAGCTAAAATATTGACATATAATAAGGCACGTGCGAAGCACTGGCAACATGATTCTAGTATATTATAAATATAGGTTTTTCTACTCCTTTAGTCATTGAATGCATCACTCATGACTCTTGCCAACTTCTTTTATTTGATGTATGCTAATTAAGTTTTGCAACAAAACCGAAAGAATTTGTAATATATTAAGGTGAAGAATAGTACTTTATAATATAATAAAAATAACAATGTAGATATAAATCACAAAATTTAAAATATTTTCATAACATATAAGTTAGTAAAATTTATAGAAAATTGTTAAGAATCGCCCCTTATATGGGTAATTCGTCGTTGAACCACTCCTTCTATGACTATTGATTCTAAAACACCCCTAAAATCTATTTCATTAGCAAAGTCGCACCTCTTGCCATTTTTTTCCGTTAAAAAATCTATTCAAATTTGTGCAAAGTCACGCCCCTTATATCTATTTCTTTAACAAAGTCACGTCCCTTTAGACGGGTTTTTTAAATAGAAAAGTGCATGGAGTACATGTACCTCTACTAAAACCATACTAATAATATTCATATAGTATTTTTTTTTGTATTATTATTTTTTATAAAAAATATATGGTTATAATATAATTCCAGTTTCTATAATTATAATGCAATTCTCTAAATTAGCGAGTACATAGATCTAGATCATTTATTACAAAAACTAAAAATATATAAATATAACAAAAAAAGTTCATTAGTAATTAATAAAAATAAAGTATAATAATAAGATCACATAGAAGATGTATTGATGATACACTATAGAAAAAATATAATAGGAACGAGTTATCATGTACACTCGAGTCCTCATGTTAACAACTTAGTATAACAATAACATCACATAGATGAATTATTAATGATACTCTATAGAAAATATATAATAAGAACAAATTATAATCTATTTTGAGTCTTCACTACCACACCCTTTTAGTATACTAGAAAGTTGGGTATCCCAAAAATATCAAATACCTATTATTGACTACTAATGAATGTTATAAAAAAAATTAACCGCACTAAATATCTATTAATAACTACTATAAAGGATTATGTACTGAAAAACACTAAATGATACATTCATTCACATTTAATGCTACTTCAATTATATATATTGGGTTTCACAAATAATGTAACTAAATTAAACTTTAAATATAAATAATATTTTTAATGACATAATTAAATTACATAAAATTACTCAAAATAATTTTTTCTTAATAACTATATTATTTATATCCATAATATACCTTAATTTTCATTTCCTAATTTAATAATTGTATAATATATTTTCTAACTTATTTATAAATAAATATGAATATTTATTAATTGATTGTAAAATAAATCTATTCTATGAATGAATTTTATTCATAGAAGTCAGTTATATTTTTTTGTGAGCCTGAAAAAAGAGTCTTATTAATGTGCATAAAATTATTTGAATAAAATTCATTCATAGACATAAGTCATATTTTTATGAGTTTGGATACGAGTCTTATTAATGTGCATACAATTCTTTTATCCAAATATTTTCGCATAACTTAGAGTTCAAGCATTGAGAATATATGTTATATTATATATTTTAAGCAAAATAATTGTAATATTTACTATTATTTTTTGACCAAGGGTAAAATCGGATATATAGCCCTAAAAGGGATAGAGTAATACAAAACAATGTCAAATCAAAACACATATGGAGGGAAACAAGCCCCCAAGCTGTGACAATCTAACAAGAGAAAAACAAATCAAAACATCAAGATCATAGTGCATCTATACGAGCAGGGCGAAAGACCACCACATGCCTCATTAAAACCACTTGCTGGAAAAACCCAGGCCTAGTGGGAAAAACCCAACAAGAGGAAAAAGAGATACCCCTGCACCGGAACCAAACAGCAAGGTTCCGAACCACAATACAAAGGCATATCATCAAAACAGACATAATAACAATCATCGGCAGAGACTCAAATCGCCCTCACAATCTCACAAGGGAATCGCGCATATAGGAGACGAAACACATGAATCTGGATCCTACGTGTAATCACTGCAGCCGAAATCCTAGTGCGCTCAAAGATCCACTCATTTCTTGCCCGCCAGAGGTGGTAAACCGTAGCAGAAAGAGCGTACACCCGCGCGCGATGCCTGTAACTCGATCCCGACGAAAGGGTCCGCAACCACACAAGAGCGTCATCAATATGAACAGTCGCGTCTGAAATCCCGAATCGCAAACATGTTTCCCTCCAAATACCTGCAGAGAAGGGACACTCAAAGACAAGATGGTCGTGAGTCTCAAGGCTAGCATCACAAAATCTACAACCATGAACCTCATCCAAGAATAAGAGAAGGTCATAAGTGGAAAGTCTTCCCATAACAGCCAACCAAAGGATAAAGTTGTGCCTGGGAGTACCATGTACCGTCTACACCTCTCTCCTCCATGGAACCTCCTCATATCTAACTCTGATCTCCTCATATGCTCTACTCACAGAGAATCTCCCAGCAAGGCACCATGAAGATAACAAGTCCTCAAAGGAATGATCCCCGTCCAATCTCTGCAACACATCATCACGTGCCCTTAGAATAGGACGTATCAAGGATGAAGGCCGTCCCTGTGCAGACCAACTCACCACATCAGTGGTACTCAGATATCTATCATAGACCCACCTAATCCAAATCGAATCCTTCCTCTCAACAATACGCCACAGCTGCTTCATCATGAAGCACCTGTTCCAACTAGCAAGATCCAGAAGCCCCAGTCCGCCCTCAGATAAAGGGGAGAAAATCGTCACCTATTTAACCAATGGTCGCTTCAGAGGAAGTTCCGACAAAGACGGATCAACTGCATGATAACACCTTTAGGAACCGACAAAACAGATAGCCAGAATCCTTCAACCCCTTGTAGCATAGCAGAGATCAACTCCTTCCTACCAGCAAAGGAGATATGCTTCTTTACCCAGGTGCTAAGATACTTAGCAATCCGGCCCAGAAGCGGAGCATAGTGCGGGATAGTGAGCGTATGCGGATGAATGGGTATACCCAGATACCTAAAAGGAAAAGTACCAGGGCTAAAACCAGTGGAGTGAACAATATCAGATGCCTCTCTATTCTCTCCATCATCAGTCACCGATCCCAAATACACAGAGGACTTGCCCCTATTGACATGCAGCCCAGACCAACTACCAAACTCAGCAAGACACCCCATAAGGATCTGAACAGAAGTCAGATTTCCTTTGCAGAACAGAACGATGTCATCAGCAAACATGAGATGTGTCAATCTAGAATCCTCACAATACTGATGATACTCAAATCTCGGTGAAGAAGTCGCTAACCTGATCATCCTAGAGAGAATCTCCATGCAGATGACAAAGAGAAGAGCAGATAGAGGATCTCCTTGACGAATGCCTCTCTGACCAAGAAAATGACCATGTAAACCCCTATTGACCTTCACAGAATAGGAAACAGAAGTCACACATTCTATTATCCAAGAAGAGAATCTAGTCGGAAAATCAAGATGATCCAAAGCAAACGAAGAAAGGTCCAATTAAATTGACCTCGTGGGAAGTACAAGGGTGTTCTCTAAATCAATAAATGTCTCCTTAATAGCAATCCGTGACTTCACTCTTATATGCAATTAAGGATTTCATATATATCATAATTAAATTGTAAATTTTGTTAATCTTGATCAACCTAGGATTTATAAAATTTATAAATCTCACAACCTAAAACAATGATTTTCTCTTATATGCAATTAAGGATTTTCTTTTTTGGAGCGCAATTATATTGAATTTTAGGGTTCTTGTTATAGCCCAATTAAAAGTATGTTTCATATATATCATGATTAAATTGTAAATTTTGTTAATATTGATCAACCTATGATTTATAAAATCCATAAATCTCACAACCTTTTACATTAAAAGTTTAAAATATCTCTAGAGATATCAAGAAATAGTCCTTTTTAATATAATATAGAAAAGATGTATTAATCATACACTAAAATATACAATATTATCAAATTTTTAATCTATATTCAGGATTCACTATAACCCGTGTGAAGCACAAGTCATAATAATGTTGGGCGTTCTAAAAAACACTAAATTCCCTATTAATGACTAATAATCAATTTTAAAAAAACACTAATAATCACAATCAAAGTAAAACAATATAAATCAAAATATATCATTTAGTACTTATTATTAATTCGTTTTATGAATACAAATATGTAAATGTTATATTATTGTCGGACAAAGAGCTCATGCGAAGCACCACAAACACTAATAATCACAAGCAATTAGGATTAACATAAATAGACGTCTATAACATTAGAATTAAACCTATTTAATATTGTACAAATTGAATTAGCATAAGACCTACATGAAATATAAATCAACCTCATCATATAAGCAAAACATTAACATACATAAGGCTTGTGCGAAGCACGGGCAACAAGATTCTAGTATACTATAAAGTTGGAATCTCCAAAAACACTACATACCTATTAATTACTAATGATGAATGTTTAAAAAACAAATAATCACACTAAATATCTAATAATGACTACTATAAGGATGATGTTCTCAAAACACTAAATGACTCATTCATTCACATTTAATGCTCCTTCACTTATATATATCGAGTTTTGCAAATAAGGTAATTAAATTAAACTTCAAATACAAATAATACCTTTAGTGACACAATTAAATTACATAAAATGACTAAAAATACCTTTTTCCAAATAACTATAGTATATATATCCATAGTATACCTTAATTTTTCATTTCCTAATTTAATAATTGTATAATATATTTTCTAATTGTTTTGTTATGAAATATTAATATTTATTAATCGATGGTGAAATAAATCTATTCTTTGAAGGAATTTTATTCATAGAATTTAGTTACATTTTTTGTGAGCTTGAAAAAGAGTCTCATTAATGTGAATAAAATTCTCTTATCAAAATATTTTCTCATAACCCTACAGTTCAAGCATTGATAATATATGTTATAACACATATTATAAGCAAAAATAGTTGTAATATTTAGGTGTTCTAAAAACCAATAAATGTCCTATTAATGACTAATAATTCATCTAAAAAACACTAATAATCACAATCAAAGTAAAAGAATATAATAAATAATAATATGACTACACAATATCTCAAAATAAAAGCATATAAAATAAATAATAATATGACTATAGAAGACCGCATTTATTATGGCATAATCTATTAATGACTAATAATCAATCTAAAAAACACTAATAATCACAATAAAAAAAAGAAATGACTAATAATCAATTTAAAAAGACATTGTATTAAATAAATTAGAATCAGACCTACATGAATATAAATCAACCTCATCACATAAACTAAAACATTGACATACATAAGACACGTGCGAAGCACAAACAACAAGATTCTAGTCTTGTCTTATCTTATCTAATCCTCCTATATATATACTATAATTTTAGGTGTTGAAAAAAACATTAAGGGATCGTTTGGTTTGTGAAGGGAAAATGGAAAGTGAAAGGGATTCAATACTTAAAGGAATGGAATGGGAATAGGTTAGAATTAGACTTTGTTTGGTATGTTTCATGAATAGAATGATTGAGTTTTTAACTTTCTTTCAAAAGTTTGAGTTTCATGTATGTACATAATAACAGTTTTCAAACCTTTTGCAAAATAATTAATATAACTAGTACAATTAACAACTAATCCAATATATAAATTATACTAATCTAATATAATAAGTTTGACCAATTTCCGTAGCTCTCACAATTTCAATAAGATACCACCAAATATCAAATAATAAAAAAACATCTAACAATTCCATAACTATGGAAGGATAAGCAAGTGAAAGATAATGGATGAACTAATTGATTGCACCTGCACAAAATTGTTAAGGTTGAACTAAAATCTCATGAGGTTTTCAATCACAAGGTAATTGCCAAATGTTTAATTGGTAGCCTTATACATAGTAAGTTTCAAGTGTTAGATCAAACCTATCAACCTCAAACAAATTAAACACAAAATCTTTCACATGAATAACAAAATTTGATGGCTATAAAATGTAGTATACATAATCAGATTTTTTTAAAGGAAATACATAATCACACATCTAAAGCACAAAAAATGAGTGAGAAATCAAAATTAAACAACAACCTAGATCAAACATTTATAGTATATAAAATCCTTGAAAAAAGTATCTGAATCAAAAAGCAAAATCATTTTTTCCAGTTCCATGGCAGCATAGACATGTAAAGCATATGTTGAGTTCAATCCGGCCTATTAAGGTGGTGAGATTGAAGCAGACAAAGGAAGATAACATACCAATTTTC
Organism: Phyllobates terribilis; assembly: GCF_046119375.1. Classification (NCBI taxonomy): domain Eukaryota; kingdom Metazoa; phylum Chordata; class Amphibia; order Anura; family Dendrobatidae; genus Phyllobates; species Phyllobates terribilis. The sequence continues at coordinate 26,927 of NW_027369104.1, forward strand.
AGTTCGGCCTAAATTAAACAATTAGGCTACTCTGGAAAACAGAAAAATGACAAGAGAATACAAATAAGGAAGAACCGTCTGAGGACAAGGGGAGACAGAGACAAAATTGTCAACAGTGGGAGAACGCGTCGTAGATGAGGTTATCGCCTGCAGGACAGCGTTGCGCAGGTCACGGGGATGGAAAGGAATGTTACTCGTGTTTTTCTTGGAGGTTACAGAATTAGGGTTGTTTACCTTCACCGGTTAAATCAAAAGAATATAAAAAGTGTAACCAAATGGTTTATGAAGTAAACGGATTTGTCATCCGTTTCAAAATGCCCAATTTAAGGAAAACAAACGGACCCTAAATGTGATCCCTAATACCCATTGAATGGATAGGATTCCAAACTCCATTTATTATTGAATACACTCTTAGATTAATGACTCCTTCAATCTCTATATCCCTAATCATTTGTTGTGAATTCGAAACTACTATATTGAAACTCTCTTTTATTACATGATGGAGGTTACAAATTTAACACTAATTCCATTAAATGTTACAATCCCTCCACCTTCCTTTACCTCTTTCTCTTTCCCCGAATTATATACATCTCTGCGCATTTTTTGACATATCTCTGTCTTTTCTCATATTTCTACTGAATTCATACTCTCACTCCCAAGAATACACCATTTTTCTATGGCAGCGAGACCACGGCGTTGTTTCTTCTAAACGCCCACCGTCTACTACTTTCGGTGGCAGAAACAGTATTGCAATGTTAAATGTATGTTAATGTGATAGATAACCTATCTATGTATACACCATATGTTTGAATATTAGTAGTTTTGTATTCTTTGCATTTGACTTCTTATATATCTACATACGTAATCTGGTGGATATTTTATAATCAGCCTCAATCATCTTAGATCATATACAACCATAATTTATTTAATAGGTGGCGAAGGAGGGTGCATATATGTGATCAAGTAAGCCGTTTTCCAATTCTCAAATCCTTATGTGAATTTCTTTGCCTATTTGTCTTTACACTTTTCAAAGGAATTGAACAAAACAAAGCACTTTGATAAAAAAAAAGGGAATTGAACAAAGCAAGGATGTTCATATTACAAACGATCCATTTTTAGATGTATATAGCCCGCTCGATGAAAAAACAATGAAAGTTTTTTATTTTTAAAGTAAGTTTAGTTTTGTTGTGTTTGACACTATGAAATGTCGGAACTTGCTTATACCCAACTGTTTGACGTTATATATGGCATGAACATTGACTTGCACAAGTACTAACCTTCATTACCGTCTCTTCTGCTGTCACTCGGAAAAGGAAGAAGTATGAGGATAAGTGCAGGGAGAATGGTTATAGTTTTATCGCATTTGCTTTCTCCACCTTTGGGGAATTAGAAAGTGATGCTATTGATTTTCTTACCAGGGCCACCCGAGTTGCTCAAAGCAACATTGTTAATGCCAATGTGCGCTCTTTTACTTTTTTATAGATTGGGCTTTGCTGTGAATAAGGGTGTAGGAGCGCAGTTGGTTGCTAGACTACCAACCAACTTTATGTAATCTCATAATAAATCTACTTCTCTTACAACAAAAATTATTTAGTTAATGAGATTATTTATTTACTTATATCTTTGGGTACAAGTATTATATTTTAATGAAAATCATCCATGCTAGATATTATTTGTCTATAATATGAACTAGTTTTATTGTATAAAATATTTGATATTTTATTTGACAAATAAAGATTTAGTGATTTACTCATCTAACGATTATATGAGTTGATTTTGATTGATTCAATGACACGTTAATATGGAGGTGTTGTTAAATGATTTTGATCAATTCAACAACGTATTAATGTGGCAGTTTCGTGAATTGATTTTGAGCAATTCAAAGAGGCATTTATTTGACGGTTTCATGAATTGATTTATGGTCAATCCAATGATGTATTTATATGTCTGTTTCTTGAAATTGATTTTGATCAATTCAACGATGTATTTATGTGGTTGTTTCTTGAAATTGATTTTGATCAATTCAACGAGACATTTCAAAAAATACTAAATGAATCCCTTGATAACCATTAATTACACTACTTAGTATATGAGAAAAACACTAAATGCACAATTCATTATTTTGAGTTACTTAGATAAACTCTCTGATATATGTAAAAAGTAAATGATTATCATTTTCTTGGGCTCAATTAGATAGGGAAATCGGATTGTTCGAAATGTAGCTCGACTAAGATCACACTACTAATATTCATATAGTATTTTTTATTGTATTATTATTCTTTATGGAAATCATTTTCTTTTACTCAATTAGATAGGTCTATTGGACTGTTCAAAATATAGCTCGAATAAAACCAGACTAATAATATTCATACAGTATATCATATTGTATTATTATTGGTTATAGAAAATATATGGTTATAATATAATTCCACTTTATTCAGTTAAAAAATAACTCTATAAATAAGGGAGTACATAGATCTAGATCATTTATTGCAAAACTAAAAATATATAGAGATAAAAAAATAATTTATTAGTAATAAATAAAAACAAAGTATAATAATAATATCACATAGAAGATGTATTAATGATATACTATAGAAAATATTATAGTAAGAACGAATTATCATCTACACTCGAGTCGTCATACTAACAATAAAATATAACAATAACATCACATAGAAAAATTATTAATGATAAGTTACAAAAAATATGTAATAAGGACGGATTATAATCTATATTCGAGTCTTCACTAGAGCCCGTGCGAAGCACGGGCCACAACCTTCTAGTATAGTGTATTTTTTGGGGTGTGCTTAAAAAGTAGATGGCATCCTATACTCCTCATAATTCAATTCATGAAAACATTAATTGACCTACTCTAATCCTCATAAATTAAATTATTAAATTTATTCTATTTAGTATTTTTCATTTTTCATCTCTCTTTTACACGTTTTTCTTTAACCTTTAATCTTACAAAATTAATTTTATTGAAAGTTTAATCTTTTTAAATTTTATTTTATTGAAAGTTTAAACTCTTTCAAAATATGTTTTATTGAGAGTTTAAACTCTTTCAAAAACTATACAACTAATGTACCTGAAAAGATATTCAATATTATTACGAAGAAGATAAGATAAATCAAAACAATATAACAATTATTTTATCTATCTAATTATCAAATTTAATCAAATCTATAAATCTAATTATCAAATCTTATTTAATCTATAACATCAATGTGTGACAGAAATACGAGAAAAAATACGCACGAGCCCGAAAGGGACTAGTATACTATAATTTTAGCATCGGTCAAAAACACTAAATAATACCTCAAAGACTATTAATGGCTACATAAAGACTATTAATGATAACATCTAAAATAAAAGAATATAAAGAATAATAATCCTCATCCATATACCCAAGATCGCATTTATTATGGTGTTACAAAATTTAACGATGTTCTCCAACATTTATTCTAGCATTACATAACTTAACAAATTCCTCCTCGGATGGATAATTCAATCTATAGATAACTCTACACCGAGTGGAGAAATTCAAAGCTTATCAACGGGCACTGCAAATTGGGAATCACATGATGTTCGTACAAGCCAAGTGCAGTCTAGTGTTCATGAAATTGGTATTATATATGATCGCTTGGTAAATTTGTTCAATGTTGTTGTCAACATAGATATTAAATTCATTTCAAATCATTAGATATATCTCATAATTACAATCTATTACTAATGGAATTGGTATTATAAAAGATCCTTATCAAATTGATCTATCTTTATAGTCATACAAAAATAAAAAAATATATCATTTATTACCTGTGATTAATTCGTTTATGAATAAAAATATGTAAAGGTTATATTTTCTACATTATTATAAAGTTTGTGTTATTTTATTTACTTTCAAAAGATAGGGTTATTTTATTACAATTTTCGGAAAAAAGGAACTCGCTACAAACCTCGATTCTTATCTTAATATATCTTAAAATTGGCATTGTTTGGCCAAATTAATGCTCTACTTATTATACATTGTACATGTTTATTGGGCCGGACGAATTGCAGTCTTGAATTTCCATACGAATTGGGCCTAGATCACCATTCACTTGAATCACCACTTCAAATTCTTGCATTGATTTTCCTTTGTCGTTTCAGAGTCAAAGACATGAATGCTTGAACGACAGTTTTTGCGGCATCAATGCACTCTTGAATTTCATTATTTGTGCCTTTCCATCTTCCTCTCCTTCGTTTGTGCAGCATTTGAAGGGTTGAAACGTCTGGCATCATTGCTATAAATCCCCGTCGGTGGTGTTCACATTCATTGTCATCCCGCACTTCTATCTCTCAAAGGTAGACTAATTGGTAAGTTTGACCGTCGGCTGCCCACTGCCGACTTCTCTACTGGACGACGACCGTCCAAAATACTTTCGACTACGACGGCATACGGGACGAAGGTAACCGGTGGTACTGCTGCGGTGTCGTACTGTATACAGATAAGTGGTAACCCAATTTCATTTTGACCTAAGTTTTATATTTCAATTTATTTGGTTTTGATTTGTGGAGTTCGTTGATTTCACTAATAGTTTGAAGAAAATCTAAGCTTGGAAGCTCCGATTCGTTAAGGAAAGCAAGTAGCAGGTTTTGTCCAGATTTCCCTTTTCAATTTACTGTAATATCATTTATGTAATTTCATATGTTGTCTTGTCTTTGATTGTTAAGAATTCATATTGTTTGAGTAATACTTATAAAATGTGTTGATTTTGTCCTTTTTTATTGTTTAGAATTCAAATTGTAGGAGTAAGAATGTAAAATTATTTTAGTTAATAAAGGTTTTCATTCATAATGGGATGATGTAGTTTTATAATTTGATCATTTCAGTAAAATGAAGAGATGTTTTTTAAGCATTGTTAGTTTGCAAAATTCTAATTCACCAAATGTAGCAACAAACTCTAATCCTAATCTTAATTCTTATTCTTATTCACACAAGAATGCCTTGCATTTATTTCACGAAATCCGTTTCATCAATGGATTGAATGTGGATTCAATGCCACCTTGGCCCCTCTTTTTCATAGACTTACATTTGTCTTTCAAACTTCCGTTGGCCATTGATTGGCTTGAAATTGATTGCCCTAATTAATACCCTACTTAATTCCTTCAATTGGCATTGTTTATTCACACAAGAATTTCTTAATCTTAATTCTTATTCTTATTCACACAAGAATGCCTTGCATTTGTTTCACAAAATCCGTTTCATCAATGGATTGAATGTTGATTCAATGCCACCTTGATGCCTCTTTTTCATAGGCTTACATTTGTCTTTCAAACTTCCGTTGGCCATTGATTGGCTTGTAACTGATTGCCCTAATTAATACCCTACTTAATTCCTTCAATTCCTTCAATTGGCATTGTTTATTCACACAAGAATTTCTTAATCTTAATTCTTATTTTTATTCACACAAGAATGTCTTGCATTTGTTTTACAAAATCCGTTTCATCAATGGATTGAATGTTGATTCAATGTCACCTTGACCCCTCTTTTTCATAGGCTTACATTTGTCTTTCAAACTTCCGTTGGCCATTGATTGGCTTGCAATTGATTTCTCTATCAATATCTCCTTCAATTTCCCTTTCCATCCAAGTGCTACAAATGTGACTCTCACACAGAAACGGCTGGTCTACCTCAACTGTCTTCTTCTGTGTTTAAATTTGCCTCTTCCACGTTGTTGAAATGTTCGCACCACATATTTGTGCATAGCTTAATAATTTACATCAAACACATAAGATATAAATTATGTTCAACGTATATATATGGGCATAGACAACCTATCTATCTAATCTTAATATAATAAGAGATTAGGGGGACTCTGAAAATATAAATGCACTCATTCAACACCCATTTACTCCCTCAATTCGTTTCCCCCTCAATTTCAATGCTCACGCGTTCTTTTCTTTGGCCCTTTGGACCCGTCGTTACGCCGTTCCCCTCACTTCTGCGGTTTCGCTGCCCTCAATTTGATCTTCGTCCTTACCAATCAACTCCGCCGTTACGTCGTTCCCCTCACTTCTTTCCTCCCAATCAATGCCCAGGCGTTTCCCCATTGACCTGCGTTTTCGCTGCCCTCAATTTGATCTTCGTCCTTACCAATCAATGCCTAGGCGTTCGGTTTCCATTTATTCCGCCTCTTCCTGATATCTACCGCCTATAAATCTGCTTGCCGATGTGTGGAAGTCACAGTGCGCATCCAGTTCAACTCGAAACCTGTCTGTGTTCTTCTTCTGCGAATCAAGGTTTGTCCACAACGTCTGCCCCTTTTGCTTTCGTCCTCCCTATTTGATTGATTTTCATACGCATTGCACATCTGAATTGTGTTCTTCTTCTGCGAATTAATTTTTGTCGACGTCCTCTGCCCCTTTAGCTTTGCTGATATTTTTGAAGCTGCATTTGTTTGCAAATCTGTGTATAAAAATCAAACAGTAAAACATTGATTTTCATACGCACTGCACATCTGAATTTTGTTCTTCTTGTGCGAATTAATTTTTGTCGAAGTCCTCTGCCCCTTTTGCTTTGCTGATATTTTTGAAGCTGCATTTGTTTGCAAGTTTGTGTATAAAAATCAAACAGCAAAATCTACTGTGAAAGCATGATTAAAACTAACTAGAATTGACTTTCAAAGGCTATTTTCTAATTTTAATTTGAGCTCTTGACCAATTTTAAAGGGGTCTGTGCCAACAGGTAATTGCAACCATCATAGTCCTCCTTACACCTATATACAGTCATTTCCTAGCCTCTGTTTCCAACTTGCTGATGTTATTTTTTTTGGTTTGCAAAATTTGAGCTCTTGACCAATTTTAAAGGGGTCTGTGCCATCAGTTTTTTTTTCTTCTAATTTACTTGAACTTCCTAGAAAAATCAAACAGCAAAACCTACTGTGAAAGCATGATTAAACCTAACTAGAATTGACTTTCAAAGGCTATTTTCTAATTTTAATTTGAGCTCTTGACCAATTTTAAAGGGGTCTGTGCCATCAGGTAATTGCAACCATCATAGTCCTCCTTACACTTATATGCAGTCATTTCCTAGCCTCTGTTTCCAACTTGCTGATGTTATTTTTTTTGGTTTGCAAAATTTGGGCTCTTGACCAATTTTAAAGGGGTATGTGCCGTCAGTTTTTTTTTTCTAATTTACTTGAATTTCCTAGAAATTTATCAAGTAAATCCTATGTGACACTTTGTAGCATATCATGAATCCTTGCCAGATAAAAGCCTGCATGAAAGTTGGAAAAAACAATTTGCTAATGTTATTTTTTTTTTTTTGCAAAATTTGAGCTCTTGACCAATTTTAAAGGGGTCTGTGCCATCTGGTAGCCTTTGCTGATATTTTTGAATCTGCATTTGTTTGCAAATCTGTTAATAAGGTTAAATATCTCATTAGGGATGTCTCTGTTTTTCTTCTATTGCACATCCGAATTCTGGTAGCGTTTGCTGATATTTTTGAATCTGTAATTCTGTGAATATCCCTCAATTTGATCTTCGTCCTCACCAATCAATGCCTAGGCGTTCGGTTTCCATTTGTTCCACCTCTTCCTGATATCTACCGCCTATAAATCTACTTGCCGATGTGTGGAAGTCACAGTGCGCATCCAGTTCAACTCGAAACCTGTCTGTGTTCTTCTTCTGCGAATTAAGGTTTGTCCACATCCTCTGCCCCTTTTGCTTTCGTCCTCCCTATTTGATTGATTTTCATACGCATTGCACATCTGAATTGTGTTCTTCTTTTGCGAATTAATTTTTGTCGACATCCTCTGCCCCTTTTGCTTTGCTGATATTTTTGAAGCTGCATTTGTTTGCAAATCTGTGTATAAAAATCAAACAGCAAAACATTGATTTTCATACGCATTGCACATCTGAATTTTGTTCTTCTTGTGCGAATTAATTTTTGTCGACGTCCTCTGCCCCTTTTGCTTTGCTGATATTTTTGAAGCTGCATTTGTTTGCAAATTCTTCCTAGAAAAATCAAACAGCAAAACCTACTGTGAAAGCATGATTAAAACTAACTAGAATTGACTTTCAAAGGCTATTTTCTAATTTTAATTTGAGCTCTTGACCAATTTTAAAGGGGTCTGTGCCATCAGGTAATTGCAACCATCATAGTCCTCCTTACACCTATATACAGTCATTTCCTAGCTTCTGTTTCCATCTTGCTGATGTTATTTTTTTTGGTTTGCAAAATTTGAGCTCTTGACCAATTTTAAAGGGGTATGTGCCATCAGTTTTTTTTCTTCTAATTTACTTGAACTTCCTGGAAAAATCAAACAACAAAACCTATTGTGAAAGCATGATTAAAACTAACTAGAATTGACTTTCAAAGGCTATTTTCTAATTTTAATTTGACCTCTTGACCAATTTTAAAGGGGTCTGTGCTATCAGGTAATTGCAACCATCATAGTCCTCCTTACACTTATATACAGTCATTTCCTAGCCTCTTTTTCCATCTTGGTGATGTTATTTTTTTTAGTTTGCAAAATTTGAGCTCTTGACCAATTTTAAAGGGGTTTGTGCCGTCGGGTTTTTTTTCTTCTAATTTACTTGAACTTCCTGGAAATTTATCAAGTAAATCCTATGTGACACTTTGTAGCATATCATGAATCCTTGCCAGATAAAAGCCTGCATGAAAGTTGGAAAAAACAATTTGCTAATGTTATTTTTTTTGGTTTGCAAAATTTGATCTCTTGACCAATTTTAAAGGGGTCTGTGCCATCGGGTAGCCTTTGCTGATATTTTTCAATATGCATTTGTTTGCAAATCTGTGAATAAGGTTAAAGATCTCATTAGGGTTGTCTCTGTTTTTCTTCTATTGCACATCCGAATTCTGGTAGCTTTTGCTGATATTTTTGAATCTGCAATTCTGAGAATATGCCTTTGATGTTACTTTTTTTGGTTTGCAAAATCTGAGCTCCTGACCAATTTTAAAGGGGTATGTGCCATCAGGTAATTGCAACCATCATAGTCCTCCTTACACTTATATACAGTCATTTCCTAGCCTCTGTTTTTTTTCCTTCTAAATTTTCTTCTTCTGTCGCACATCTGAATTTTGGTTATTGGCTAAAATCATTATTCTATAGCACGATTGTTGCAGGGCTGTTTGTTTCTATTTTGTAGTTGTTCCATCTTCATTCCGAGTTTAATCTTTGCCTTTAGATCTACTTTTGTTTTATTTTTGTGTATGCACCCGGTTTTCCTCACTGTTTTGTTTGTTCTGTTTTGTAGTTGTTCCATCTTCATTCCTAGCCTCTGTTTTTTTGCCTTCTAATTTTTCTTTTTCTGTTACACATCTGAAGAAGAAGAAGTTGAGCATGGATATGGGTCCAGTCCGCCGTCCCGATGATGTTTATGTCCCATTTTCTCTCCTTGCGGGTAGTGAAGGCGCGACCATCAAAGCCATGGTTTGTCGCACATGGGATGCAAAGAACCCCTTCCGGAAAGTATTTGGGGTATGAGTTCATTTTGAGCGACGATAATGTATGTTTTGTTCAAGATGTTACCTACTTGGCTTATTCAACTAATTTCTCCTTGTTTTGTCTTTTACACTTTTTTAGGATATGTGTGCCCATCTCATTGATGCATTCCATTTTTCTGTGTTTAGTATAAAATAAAAAAATACTTTCTACTTTTTTCCTTAAAACCTGTTTTTTTTTTAATTTTGCTAATTCGACGTGAAATTGGTGACTATTCTAGGGTGATGCTCTCCATTGTATCGCTAGGAATAGTATTGCATATTGTGTTGTACCGAAGCTTGAAGTTGGATGTATCTACTCTATTAGTAGGTTTAGCTTGGCTAATAACAAAGAAACCTATAGAGTACGCCGTAACGACCCTTTCCTGATTCAACTGGAGGGAAACACCATCATCCGCCGGCTGGAATGCCCTCCTGATGGTTTTCAACCCTATCCCTTTATGCTTCAGCCTTTTGCTGATATTTCGGTGAATGGAAGCAATATCTAATAGGTATTCAATCCGAGTATATTATTAACCGCCACGTTACTGGATGACTTAATAACCTGTTTTGCTCTTTAGATGTAATTGGTCGCGTTGTTAATGTCGGTGTAGCCCGCCCCACTAAGAATGGTTCTCAATTCCTTGATTTCCACCTACTAAATGAAAGGTTTGCCTTTCCTTTTTTTCATCTTACATGTTTCCTCTTTAAGCAAATTATATATCAATTTGAGTAACCATGTAGGAGTCCCCTTATTTTGTAAAGATATAAATTTGCACTTTTGTAGTGGTGCTATGATAAAGGTAACCGTGTGGGGGTGATTTATCAACGAAGATACTCAACAATTGTTTTGATCCAAGTTCTCTGTATGTGATCATTTTACCAGCAATGAATGTAAAATATTACAAAGGTCTGTACAATTAAATTATGCCACTTCATTCCTTGATTTTTTACCATGCTTTATTGTGTCTTTTATCCCCTTGAAGTCTTTTCACATTCTCATATTTGAAACGCTTTTTTTATATTTGTTATTCATTTTCAAGCATATTGCAATATACCATGTAATCTTAACTACAATATTAATTTTCCTGTACAAATCCACCAAAAAACTTTTTACATGTGTAATTGTTACAGACACATACATTTCTCTTATAACCGTTATCATTCATGTGTTCTCCTGAAATAGGTGTTTTGCAACTCTCAAGTACATCTGGAACTGATGTTTTTGACAATGAAACATACCACGGATTGCTGAATTACGACATCTAATGGGGTTTGTTTAATCTGATAATCTAAAACCATTACTATACTATAATGTTTAAACATGATTTCTACTCATGCAGTGCCAAAGCCATACTGCCTACAACAAATGCAGCCAGTCTACTGACACTCCTTCAACTTGGGCGTACGCAGAACGAAGATCCAACATTGGTACATCGTGCCTTTTTCAAAATAAGTCCTCATCATATTACATGTGTAGTTTTGTTTTGTTAACCACATCTCCAATTCTACAGCCGTCAGCCACACTTATTTGCAAGGTCAAGATCATAGGTGTGCGGCCACAAGACAGTTGGAACTACTATTCATGTGGAATAGGTGGTTGTCGTAAACGTGTGAAGCCACAAAAAGACCATTTCTGGTGCGATGCGTGTGACCTTCGTTGTGACTTTCCAGTAATAAGGTTTTTAAACCATGCTCTAATTATTTATGCAACATTGATTTATAATTTGAATTCCAATTACACTTATTGGAATTTTCCCAATTATAAGAACTTCTATCCAGTTTCATTTAATAGCTTTGTTAGGGTTTGTTCATATTTTTTGCTCCACTCATTTTGCGTTCTAATTGTTTTCGCCAATTGTTTGATCAATAATTCTGTAGTGTAAACCTAATCCATTTAAAACACGTTTTGTAGGTACCGCCTACAAGTCGAATCCAGGATAACAGCACGTCCCTGGTTGCTACTGTGTTTGATGATGTTGCAGAGTTTTTGTTGAAGAAGAAAGCCTCCGTCTTGATTGACCCAGTTGATGTATGTTTTGTTATTTGTAAAAATAGATTGACAAAACATGCAGTGAGTTCAGTTATGTTTACATACATATGCATCATACTTTGTAGGAAGGTCTTTTAGAAAACGAGATCCCAAATGAAATACTAAACCTCATTGGTTCTGAGCATTCGTTTGAGATGAAGTCCCATACATATTACAATCATGGACATTATGAGACATTCACTGCGAGTAGAGTTCAACAGTGTATCCACGTTGGACATGTAAGTTATTTCTCATATTCCGTTTGTTTATTTGTATGTTATCTATAATAATACATATGTGGATGTGTATCATTTATGATATAGAGTTACTCTTTTACTATGAACAGGATGCACAACTGAACAACAATTTTGAAAATGGCACAAGTGGGCCAAGTACTGGAGGCTTACTAACTGATGTTTGCAATGTCCAATCTGACACATCTGTGCTGTCTGAGTCCATTGCTGAGCCATCAAATCTAAGAGGGTGAATTCATAGACATCATTTACCTATTTAAAGACATTACATCATTTACCTTTGTCAAGAATCACCTACAACTTTTACAACAACACACACCTTGATTAATATGCCCATAAAATCAAGTCTATTATTATGTCTCAATTTACGTCCACATTTTCACCACTTTTAATTGTAAAAGTACTTAATTTGTGCTTACCATTAATGTTTTTAATAAAATAATATTTCATAGGCATATTATTTATACCACACCCACTGTTTATGTGCAGGGATAAAGTTGAAAAGAGCGTAGTCGGGGTGAAACGAAAGAGTGTTACCAACCTAATTGAGGAAGAGTGAACATGTTTCAATTCCTTTTTCTCAGTTTAAGCGTAAGTTGAATTTTCAATTTCGTATTCATAAATTCGAGATACAACTCACTCTCCTATGTTATTTATTAATGTTATCTTTAACACTTTTTAGTTTTAATAATCTACTGTCACAGTTTAGAATTACGTTTGAATCTCATTTAGGTATTTGCAAATTCAAGATACTTAATTGCCAATCAAATGTCCATTTCATTTGAAATATCCTTTATCTTATCCTTTTAATTCTAAAAAGTGTTCCATAGACTTCTGAAATATTATCAACAATTTTATTACTAAATGTTGTACTATATACAACTCCAATACTAATAAGATTGAAAATGTAATTATATGACTATTTCGGAAATCTCATTGAGTTTTTAAATTTCTATTACGAATCCTCTAAATTCCTGAATGGTTTATTAGTATCGCTGGAATTTCTTTAATTCTTTTAGTGCCACTACGAGACTAATCCGAACAATTATTGGAATTAAACATAATCACTTCCTCCTTTCCTCCACCACTAGAAATCTAAAAAGTGTATCATAGACTTCTGAAATATTATCAACACTTTTATTACTAAATGTTGTATTATATACAACTCCAATACTAATAAGATTGAAAATGTAATTATATGACTCTTTTGGAAATCTCATTGAGTTTTTAAATTTCTATTACGAATCCTCTAAATTCTTGAATGGTTTATTAGTATCGCTGGAATTTCTTTAATTCTTTTAGTGACACTATGAGACTAATCCGAACAATTATTTTGAATTAAACATAACCACTTCCTCCTTTCCTCCACCACTAGAAAAAACTAAGGCTTCAGCTGTAGTTGTTACCTTGAAAATAAAGAATCCCTTGAGTTAACCGTTAAAGTGGAATTAAAAATGGAACCTTTAGCAATTCTCCCCCACATCCTTTTGGTAGTCTAATTCAATTGCAACCCTCTTTCTCCTTCAATGTGGGGCTAGCTTTGCTTGCTTCACTCGGACCTTGATTAAAAGTAAAGGAACAAGAATCAGCATGCTTTCCATACAAATAGGCTGCCAAAATAGGTACATTTAGCCACCGCATAGAAGTCTTCTCACAATAAACGGGAGGGACTATTTTTTCTGTATCTTGTGCTTGCCTCTCAAGACAATGGTCTCTCTCTTCTATAAAGACAATCTAAGCACAAATCATTGAAACTTTGTGTAACACTTTTGATAAGTCGTTCTCGGTACTCTATCACTTTAGATGTTTACACAAACATCAGTTAATTGGGTGGAACTAGATAACGTCCAGTCTCAAATGACTGGTCGACCGTAGTAAGCTCTAGTTGTTTTATTTCAGATTTTCTAAATCGATCGGATGTTTCAAATCAGATTTTGGCTTGCGCATATTCCAAATTCGGATATGCGCATCTAGGTAGGATACCAAATGAGCACGTAAGAGACCTTATTTTCAGTATTTATCTAATAACCCTAACTTCATACTTAACTACCGCTTTCAGCATATAATAACATTTCAAAGCATACCTACACTTAAACCTTCAACGAAATGGAGCAAAAATGACCAACCATGGCCAATTTGAAGTTATATGTGAGTAAATATTAGATTATACGAAGCTTAACCATGAGATACTCAACTGTGGCATATTGGCATTAGTTATTCTACCTTGGCTCAATGCTCGATCAATACAATACTCCATATATAATATAACAATGAGCTGGTGTAAAGCCCAAAATGATGGAAAAACATTCCAATTCATCTCTCATTATAACATTGAACTTCAGATTGCAACAATAACCCATCAATCAAAAATTGCCACTGCAAATCCGGATAGAAATGTATTTAGTACAATGGAAAGATACCAAACTATAAAACTAGAAGAACCAAACAACCTGATCGTTCTGCCTAACTCTCAGTCTGCTCCCTCAACCTTTTGATTGTACTCCTCACTGTCACCGCACTGGCAGTGCTGTTGAAATTTTCACTTCACTTTTGTTTGGACCACATAACATATTGAGTGAATATCCGACGTTGCCATTATTGAAATGATGTACTGTGGTTCAGTAATTTGTACAGAATAAATTAAAGTCACTAGGAAGGCTTATTCAGTCTGTTTTACTTCAACTATCCAGAGAATGAGTTAATTGCCAATCAAATGTCCATTTGGAAATTCAAATTTATATAGCATCAAATGTCCATTTACTTAAACTGTCTAGAGAATGAGTTAGCATTGTCCCAGTTATTCTATATGGTTTAAAAACTAAACATATAGTCTCTTTTATTCTTCAACTTAGAATGTTTTAGAACCGAATAATGGTTTACTCCATTACTATATTATTAGTGCAATTTTTTAATTTTGGATATAGGATTTAGCCTCCGTTCAACCAAAAAATTCAGTAACTTAAAGTAGTTTAATATTCTCTCTACATTAATACATTTTATTTTATAATAACTTTGACTAAATTAAATGGTTGAAACTTAACCTCTTGATTTAACAACAAAGCTCAGTTTTTCATCCCATTCAAAGTATAGATACCTTTTTTAGTTTAAATTTGAGTCAAACCAATTAGTGTCAAACCAAAGACCCAAAAAAAAACCCTCAAATTAAAGGTGAGACATTATACCACCTTTTTTACAATTTCATGAGGATAATTTTCTTAATTTAATCTTTGACCTATTAAAACTCTAATTCATTTCAAATTGAAGCAAAATCATATAAACTCAATTACAAACCATAATTTAAAAAAACTCTTAAAACTGGTATGAGATTGAGTTTCCATCATAAAATAATGTCTATATAATGTACTTAATTTGCTGCTCAATGAAATAAGAGTTGAATCAAAAACTGAAAACTCAAGAAAAGTAACATAAATATGCATGGTGTAGAAAATGAATTACAGAATGTAGACACTTTTAGGTATCATGTCTATAGAACAGAATACACTAACCTGAAGGTGCTTGCACAGGTGTCCTCTAGCAGGCTGTCTAATGCGTTTAAGGCTGTTAAAAAAAATGAGATTGCTATAGTTATGTGATAAAATAATTATAAAATAAGAATACAAGGTATTGGTTTAAACTTGGTTTAACTTTAAAGAGAACAACAAGTATTTACATTCCCTGAGAGTCCAGCTAATTTTAGTATGTCATATGATATTATTATTCTACAGCAAGGACTCTCCAAGCCTTACGAATGGTGCTTTTTTCACCTTTGATACTACAACAATTGAAATCTTATTGTTGCATGGCTATTTAATTTAAAAGTATAAATTAGACAACCTAATCTTACTATCTAAATGTATACTTTATGTTAGCCCAAAAATGGTACTTGTCGTTACATAAAATTGAACGAAGAGAAATAGATAAAGGAACTTTCGATCACCTGTTAATGGAGAAAAAGGGACTTCTGGAAGAACTGTTGTATTTCTTTAGAATGAGAAAAACGTCCAATCCAAGAGCAGGGAGGGAGAGTCTTTAAATAATACCCTAAACATTCTTTTCCTAAATTGCCCCTCCTTGCCTTTCTTAATTACATTTAATTCTATTTTTATCGGACCAAATGACATCACCTAGTAGCAGTACACACATCGTGGTGTTAGAAAAGCAGTCTTTTCCCGAGCCTCTTTTACGAAGGACTCCAATGATAACCTTTGTAAGTTTCAAGGAAACTCGTCCTCTCATGCCCCGTTGTGGCGTCTACCAGCTGATCAATTGTTAGAAAGGGGATAGGTCTTTTGGACGCGTCTTATTAAGATCCGTAAAATCCACACCGACTCTCCATTCCCCATTCTTTTCCATTACGACTACAAGGATAGCTAGCCATATAGAAAATTGCAATTCCTGTACAGCTCCCGCTTTCTGCAGCTTTTTCAGCTCGTTCAATACAACCTCAATGTGATGAACAGACGATTGTCTAACTTGATGTACTACAGGCTTCGTGATTCGTCTAACGTTCAGGCAATAACAAGCAAGTA
The DNA here is from genome assembly GCF_046119375.1 of Phyllobates terribilis. Classification (NCBI taxonomy): domain Eukaryota; kingdom Metazoa; phylum Chordata; class Amphibia; order Anura; family Dendrobatidae; genus Phyllobates; species Phyllobates terribilis. Next base: position 43,232 of record NW_027369104.1, read on the forward strand.
CCTAGCTCAAACCGGGCATCTCTTAGGGTGTCAACGCAAAGACTCATTTGTTATTTCTCGGAAGATCCATCAGAGACTGCAACTCCTCACCTACAATAGCATTACCAACTATAAAATATTTACTAGGTTCAAAGTCACTTACATGGATTTGCAGATGTGACTCCACTGCCCCGCTTGCTCCGCGACATGCCAGCCTCATCCAGCTTTTGCGAATTCTCCTATGCCACCAGAAAAGCAACCGTTGAGCTCTTAAATCCGTCAACTGCATCGAGACCCTAGACCGAAATCATATCCTCCTGTTGATTCCCTAAGCTCTTGAAAATGTTGTAAAACATATCTCAGCCAAGCTCCCGGAATCGACCAGGAAATGATTCACGTTACAAGCACCAGTGCCGACAATAAGAATCAACGTGTCATCGTGCAGATGCTGCAAACCCCTCGAATCAGATTCGGTGAACTCTAGAATTACATCTCCCAAGATATTGGTTATTGCACTTCCAGATAATTATATTGCTTCATTTAATCATATATGCACACTCAGACTATCTAACCGCCACATCAATACGTGCATCATACTCTATGCATTGTTGTAGCCTCAACTTTGCTTGCTCGTAGCCCAATCCAGTGCTCCTATAAACTCGATCAAATGACCTTCCCGAGCCCATTTAGCTATGGATCGCTTGAGGGCAAAGCACTTGTCTCTAGCATGCCTCAGACCTCGGTGATACTCGTCGATCTTTCACCGATCCTTCTCTTCGCTAAAACGTCGTTTGAATTGTCAATGGACCATGTAAAGTAGGTTCGGTGAATACCGACTCTGGACAGCATAAATGATGCACCTCCAGACCATGTTCTACCCAATCTCATGACGGATGCGCTGTGAGGCCGTGTTCGAGCTGCCTTCTTGACTGGGGTCAAGCCTTAACCCACTCTCGACCAACAAACGGGGGTAGCCTGCATCACCACGAGTCCATAGACTCTGACTTTGCCTCAATCCAACGTTGTTCGAGCCATTAACGGTGCACGCAAAATAGGCTCGACAAAAACCAATTTCTGGATAGTGTATAACAATTCACGTCCAGACCATGTTGGAGTGATACTCCCGACCTCGATAAAAGCTTAACGCCTTCTCGGCCGACAAACGGTGAGACATTGCAACTCCACGAGTCTTTAGATGCTGACCTTCCCTTAATCCGACGTCGTTTTGACCGTCAACAGTTCGCACAAAGTGGAGTCGGTGAAAGCTTATTCTAAAAAAAAACATATACCAAAGCTCAAACAGCGTGCATTCATGCCGCGTTTCTGGTCTCGATCACACTTCTCAGCACACACAATCCTCATACGGTGAAACCTCGCATTTCCACGAGTTTGTAGGCGCTGATCTTGCCTTAATCCGACGTCGTTTTGGCCCTCAATAGTTCGCACAAAGTGGAGTCGGTGAAAGCTTATTCTTAAAAAAACATAAACCAAAGCTCTAACAACGTGCATTCATGCCGCGTTTCTGGTCTCGATCGCACTTCTCAGCACACACAATCCTCATACGGTGAAACCTCGCATTTCCATGAGTTTGTAGGCGCTGATCTTGCCTTAATCCGATGTCGTTTTGACCCTCAACAGTTCGCACAAAGTGGAGTCGGTGAAAGCTTATTCTTAAAAAAACATATACCAAAGCTCTAACAGCGTGCATTCATGCCGCATTTCTGGTCTCACACTTCTCTGCACACACAATCCTCATACGGTGAAACCTCGCATTTCCATGAGTTTGTAGGCGCTGATCTTGCCTCAATCCGACGTCATTTGTGCCTCCAATGGTTT
>NW_027369105.1:0-45041 GCF_046119375.1 Phyllobates terribilis
AAGCTACTGACTGAATGAAAGGAGCTGGCATCTCACTCTCTTTGAATCTTCTTTATCATGCTAGGATTAGCAGGAAAAAAGCAAAAAATTTCAGAATTGCACCTTGCAATGTGGAGATATTACTGTTTGTGCATTTACAATATTCATTGATTTTTGCCATTGAAAAACATGTTTTTCATATACCAGAAATGTTTGAAGCTACTGACTGAATGAAAGGAGCTGGCATCTCAGTCTCTTTGAATCTTCTTTATCATGCTAGGATTAACAGGAAAAAGCAAAAAATTTCAGAATTGCACCTTGCAATGTGGAGATATTACTGTTTGTGCATTTACAATATTCATTGATTTTTGCCATTGAAAAACATGTTTTTCATATACCAGAAATGTTTGAAGCTACTGACTGAATGAAAGGAGCTGGCATCTCACTCTCTTTGAATCTTCTTTATCATGCTAGGATTAGCAGGAAAAAGCTAAAAATTTCAGAATTGCACCTTGCAATGTGGAGATATTACTGTTTGTGCATTTACAATATTCATTGATTTTTGCCATTGAAAAACGTCCAGAAATGTTTGAAGCTACTGACTGAATGAAAGGAGCTGGCATCTCACTCTCTTTGAATCTTCTTTATCATGCTAGGATTAACAGGAAAAAGCAAAAAATTTCAGAATTGCACCTTGCAATGTGGAGATATTACTGTTTGTGCATTTACAATATTCATTGATTTTTGCCATTGAAAAACATGTTTTTCATATACCAGAAATGTTTGAAGCTACTGACTGAATGAAAGGAGCTGGCATCTCACTCTCTTTGAATCTTCTTTATCATGCTAGGATTAGCAGGAAAAAGCTAAAAATTTCAGAATTGCACCTTGCAATGTGGAGATATTACTGTTTGTGCATTTACAATATTCATTGATTTTTGCCATTGAAAAACATGTTTTTCATATACCAGAAATGTTTGAAGCTACTGACTGAATGAAAGGAGCTGGCATCTCACTCTCTTTGAATCTTCTTTATCATGCTAGGATTAGCAGGAAAAAGCAAAAAATTTCAGAATTGCACCGTGCAATGTGGAGATATTACTGTTTGTGCATTTACAATATTCATTGATTTTTGCCATTGAAAAACATGTTTTTCATATACCAGAAATGTTTGAAGCTACTGACTGAATGAAAGGAGCTGGCATCTCACTCTCTTTGAATCTTCTTTATCATGCTAGGATTAGCAGGAAAAAGCTAAAAATTTCAGAATTGCACCTTGCAATGTGGAGATATTACTGTTTGTGCATTTACAATATTCATTGATTTTTGCCATTGAAAAACATGTTTTTCATATACCAGAAATGTTTGAAGCTACTGACTGAATGAAAGGAGCTGGCATCTCACTCTCTTTGAATCTTCTTTATCATGCTAGGATTAGCAGGAAAAAGCAAAAAATTTCAGAATTGCACCGTGCAATGTGGAGATATTACTGTTTGTGCATTTACAATATTCATTGATTTTTGCCATTGAAAAACATGTTTTTCATATACCAGAAATGTTTGAAGCTACTGACTGAATGAAAGGAGCTGGCATCTCACTCTCTTTGAATCTTCTTTATCATGCTAGGATTAGCAGGAAAAAGCAAAAAATTTCAGAATTGCACCTTGCAATGTGGAGATATTACTGTTTGTGCATTTACAATATTCATTGATTTTTGCCATTGAAAAACATGTTTTTCATATACCAGAAATGTTTGAAGCTACTGACTGAATGAAAGGAGCTGGCATCTCACTCTCTTTGAATCTTCTTTATCATGCTAGGATTAACAGGAAAAAGCTAAAAATTTCAGAATTGCACCTTGCAATGTGGAGATATTACTGTTTGTGCATTTACAATATTCATTGATTTTTGCCATTGAAAAACATGTTTTTCATATACCAGAAATGTTTGAAGCTACTGACTGAATGAAAGGAGCTGGCATCTCACTCTCTTTGAATCTTCTTTATCATGCTAGGATTAGCAGGAAAAAGCTAAAAATTTCAGAATTGCACCGTGCAATGTGGAGATATTACTGTTTGTGCATTTACAATATTCATTGATTTTTGCCATTGAAAAACGTCCAGAAATGTTTGAAGCTACTGACTGAATGAAAGGAGCTGGCATCTCACTCTCTTTGAATCTTCTTTATCATGCTAGGATTAACAGGAAAAAGCAAAAAATTTCAGAATTGCACCGTGCAATGTGGAGATATTACTGTTTGTGCATTTACAATATTCATTGATTTTTGCCATTGAAAAACATGTTTTTCATATACCAGAAATGTTTGAAGCTACTGACTGAATGAAAGGAGCTGGCATCTCACTCTCTTTGAATCTTCTTTATCATGCTAGGATTAGCAGGAAAAAGCAAAAAATTTCAGAATTGCACCTTGCAATGTGGAGATATTACTGTTTGTGCATTTACAATATTCATTGATTTTTGCCATTGAAAAACGTCCAGAAATGTTTGAAGCTACTGACTGAATGAAAGGAGCTGGCATCTCACTCTCTTTGAATCTTCTTTATCATGCTAGGATTAGCAGGAAAAAGCAAAAAATTTCAGAATTGCACCGTGCAATGTGGAGATATTACTGTTTGTGCATTTACAATATTCATTGATTTTTGCCATTGAAAAACATGTTTTTCATATACCAGAAATGTTTGAAGCTACTGACTGAATGAAAGGAGCTGGCATCTCACTCTCTTTGAATCTTCTTTATCATGCTAGGATTAGCAGGAAAAAGCAAAAAATTTCAGAATTGCACCTTGCAATGTGGAGATATTACTGTTTGTGCATTTACAATATTCATTGATTTTTGCCATTGAAAAACATGTTTTTCATATACCAGAAATGTTTGAAGCTACTGACTGAATGAAAGGAGCTGGCATCTCACTCTCTTTGAATCTTCTTTATCATGCTAGGATTAGCAGGAAAAAGCTAAAAATTTCAGAATTGCACCGTGCAATGTGGAGATATTACTGTTTGTGCATTTACAATATTCATTGATTTTTGCCATTGAAAAACATGTTTTTCATATACCAGAAATGTTTGAAGCTACTGACTGAATGAAAGGAGCTGGCATCTCACTCTCTTTGAATCTTCTTTATCATGCTAGGATTAACAGGAAAAAGCAAAAAATTTCAGAATTGCACCGTGCAATGTGGAGATATTACTGTTTGTGCATTTACAATATTCATTGATTTTTGCCATTGAAAAACATGTTTTTCATATACCAGAAATGTTTGAAGCTACTGACTGAATGAAAGGAGCTGGCATCTCACTCTCTTTGAATCTTCTTTATCATGCTAGGATTAACAGGAAAAAGCTAAAAATTTCAGAATTGCACCTTGCAATGTGGAGATATTACTGTTTGTGCATTTACAATATTCATTGATTTTTGCCATTGAAAAACATGTTTTTCATATACCAGAAATGTTTGAAGCTACTGACTGAATGAAAGGAGCTGGCATCTCACTCTCTTTGAATCTTCTTTATCATGCTAGGATTAGCAGGAAAAAGCTAAAAATTTCAGAATTGCACCTTGCAATGTGGAGATATTACTGTTTGTGCATTTACAATATTCATTGATTTTTGCCATTGAAAAACATGTTTTTCATATACCAGAAATGTTTGAAGCTACTGACTGAATGAAAGGAGCTGGCATCTCACTCTCTTTGAATCTTCTTTATCATGCTAGGATTAGCAGGAAAAAGCTAAAAATTTCAGAATTGCACCTTGCAATGTGGAGATATTACTGTTTGTGCATTTACAATATTCATTGATTTTTGCCATTGAAAAACGTCCAGAAATGTTTGAAGCTACTGACTGAATGAAAGGAGCTGGCATCTCACTCTCTTTGAATCTTCTTTATCATGCTAGGATTAGCAGGAAAAAGCAAAAATTTCAGAATTGCACCGTGCAATGTGGAGATATTACTGTTTGTGCATTTACAATATTCATTGATTTTTGCCATTGAAAAACATGTTTTTCATATACCAGAAATGTTTGAAGCTACTGACTGAATGAAAGGAGCTTGCATCTCACTCTCTTTGAATCTTCTTTATCATGCTAGGATTAACAGGAAAAAGCTAAAAATTTCAGAATTGCACCTTGCAATGTGGAGATATTACTGTTTGTGCATTTACAATATTCATTGATTTTTGCCATTGAAAAACATGTTTTTCATATACCAGAAATGTTTGAAGCTACTGACTGAATGAAAGGAGCTGGCATCTCACTCTCTTTGAATCTTCTTTATCATGCTAGGATTAACAGGAAAAAGCAAAAAATTTCAGAATTGCACCGTGCAATGTGGAGATATTACTGTTTGTGCATTTACAATATTCATTGATTTTTGCCATTGAAAAACATGTTTTTCATATACCAGAAATGTTTGAAGCTACTGACTGAATGAAAGGAGCTGGCATCTCACTCTCTTTGAATCTTCTTTATCATGCTAGGATTAGCAGGAAAAAGCAAAAAATTTCAGAATTGCACCTTGCAATGTGGAGATATTACTGTTTGTGCATTTACAATATTCATTGATTTTTGCCATTGAAAAACATGTTTTTCATATACCAGAAATGTTTGAAGCTACTGACTGAATGAAAGGAGCTGGCATCTCACTCTCTTTGAATCTTCTTTATCATGCTAGGATTAGCAGGAAAAAGCAAAAAATTTCAGAATTGCACCGTGCAATGTGGAGATATTACTGTTTGTGCATTTACAATATTCATTGATTTTTGCCATTGAAAAACGTCCAGAAATGTTTGAAGCTACTGACTGAATGAAAGGAGCTGGCATCTCACTCTCTTTGAATCTTCTTTATCATGCTAGGATTAGCAGGAAAAAGCAAAAAATTTCAGAATTGCACCGTGCAATGTGGAGATATTACTGTTTGTGCATTTACAATATTCATTGATTTTTGCCATTGAAAAACATGTTTTTCATATACCAGAAATGTTTGAAGCTACTGACTGAATGAAAGGAGCTGGCATCTCACTCTCTTTGAATCTTCTTTATCATGCTAGGATTAGCAGGAAAAAGCTAAAAATTTCAGAATTGCACCTTGCAATGTGGAGATATTACTGTTTGTGCATTTACAATATTCATTGATTTTTGCCATTGAAAAACATGTTTTTCATATACCAGAAATGTTTGAAGCTACTGACTGAATGAAAGGAGCTGGCATCTCACTCTCTTTGAATCTTCTTTATCATGCTAGGATTAGCAGGAAAAAGCAAAAAATTTCAGAATTGCACCGTGCAATGTGGAGATATTACTGTTTGTGCATTTACAATATTCATTGATTTTTGCCATTGAAAAACGTCCAGAAATGTTTGAAGCTACTGACTGAATGAAAGGAGCTGGCATCTCACTCTCTTTGAATCTTCTTTATCATGCTAGGATTAGCAGGAAAAAGCAAAAAATTTCAGAATTGCACCTTGCAATGTGGAGATATTACTGTTTGTGCATTTACAATATTCATTGATTTTTGCCATTGAAAAACGTCCAGAAATGTTTGAAGCTACTGACTGAATGAAAGGAGCTGGCATCTCACTCTCTTTGAATCTTCTTTATCATGCTAGGATTAGCAGGAAAAAGCAAAAAATTTCAGAATTGCACCGTGCAATGTGGAGATATTACTGTTTGTGCATTTACAATATTCATTGATTTTTGCCATTGAAAAACATGTTTTTCATATACCAGAAATGTTTGAAGCTGCTGACTGAATGAAAGGAGCTGGCATCTCACTCTCTTTGAATCTTCTTTATCATGCTAGGATTAACAGGAAAAAGCAAAAAATTTCAGAATTGCACCGTGCAATGTGGAGATATTACTGTTTGTGCATTTACAATATTCATTGATTTTTGCCATTGAAAAACGTCCAGAAATGTTTGAAGCTACTGACTGAATGAAAGGAGCTGGCATCTCACTCTCTTTGAATCTTCTTTATCATGCTAGGATTAACAGGAAAAAGCTAAAAATTTCAGAATTGCACCGTGCAATGTGGAGATATTACTGTTTGTGCATTTACAATATTCATTGATTTTTGCCATTGAAAAACATGTTTTTCATATACCAGAAATGTTTGAAGCTACTGACTGAATGAAAGGAGCTGGCATCTCACTCTCTTTGAATCTTCTTTATCATGCTAGGATTAGCAGGAAAAAGCTAAAAATTTCAGAATTGCACCGTGCAATGTGGAGATATTACTGTTTGTGCATTTACAATATTCATTGATTTTTGCCATTGAAAAACATGTTTTTCATATACCAGAAATGTTTGAAGCTACTGACTGAATGAAAGGAGCTGGCATCTCACTCTCTTTGAATCTTCTTTATCATGCTAGGATTAGCAGGAAAAAGCAAAAAATTTCAGAATTGCACCTTGCAATGTGAGATATTACTGTTTGTGCATTTACAATATTCATTGATTTTTGCCATTGAAAAACATGTTTTTCATATACCAGAAAATGTTTGAAGCTACTGACTGAATGAAAGGAGCTGGCATCTCAGTCTCTTTGAATCTTCTTTATCATGCTAGGATTAACAGGAAAAAGCAAAAAATTTCAGAATTGCACCTTGCAATGTGGAGATATTACTGTTTGTGCATTTACAATATTCATTGATTTTTGCCATTGAAAAACATGTTTTTCATATACCAGAAATGTTTGAAGCTACTGACTGAATGAAAGGAGCTGGCATCTCACTCTCTTTGAATCTTCTTTATCATGCTAGGATTAGCAGGAAAAAGCTAAAAATTTCAGAATTGCACCTTGCAATGTGGAGATATTACTGTTTGTGCATTTACAATATTCATTGATTTTTGCCATTGAAAAACGTCCAGAAATGTTTGAAGCTACTGACTGAATGAAAGGAGCTGGCATCTCACTCTCTTTGAATCTTCTTTATCATGCTAGGATTAACAGGAAAAAGCAAAAAATTTCAGAATTGCACCTTGCAATGTGGAGATATTACTGTTTGTGCATTTACAATATTCATTGATTTTTGCCATTGAAAAACATGTTTTTCATATACCAGAAATGTTTGAAGCTACTGACTGAATGAAAGGAGCTGGCATCTCACTCTCTTTGAATCTTCTTTATCATGCTAGGATTAGCAGGAAAAAGCTAAAAATTTCAGAATTGCACCTTGCAATGTGGAGATATTACTGTTTGTGCATTTACAATATTCATTGATTTTTGCCATTGAAAAACATGTTTTTCATATACCAGAAATGTTTGAAGCTACTGACTGAATGAAAGGAGCTGGCATCTCACTCTCTTTGAATCTTCTTTATCATGCTAGGATTAGCAGGAAAAAGCAAAAAATTTCAGAATTGCACCGTGCAATGTGGAGATATTACTGTTTGTGCATTTACAATATTCATTGATTTTTGCCATTGAAAAACATGTTTTTCATATACCAGAAATGTTTGAAGCTACTGACTGAATGAAAGGAGCTGGCATCTCACTCTCTTTGAATCTTCTTTATCATGCTAGGATTAGCAGGAAAAAGCTAAAAATTTCAGAATTGCACCTTGCAATGTGGAGATATTACTGTTTGTGCATTTACAATATTCATTGATTTTTGCCATTGAAAAACATGTTTTTCATATACCAGAAATGTTTGAAGCTACTGACTGAATGAAAGGAGCTGGCATCTCACTCTCTTTGAATCTTCTTTATCATGCTAGGATTAGCAGGAAAAAGCTAAAAATTTCAGAATTGCACCTTGCAATGTGGAGATATTACTGTTTGTGCATTTACAATATTCATTGATTTTTGCCATTGAAAAACGTCCAGAAATGTTTGAAGCTACTGACTGAATGAAAGGAGCTGGCATCTCACTCTCTTTGAATCTTCTTTATCATGCTAGGATTAGCAGGAAAAAGCTAAAAATTTCAGAATTGCACCGTGCAATGTGGAGATATTACTGTTTGTGCATTTACAATATTCATTGATTTTTGCCATTGAAAAACGTCCAGAAATGTTTGAAGCTACTGACTGAATGAAAGGAGCTGGCATCTCACTCTCTTTGAATCTTCTTTATCATGCTAGGATTAGCAGGAAAAAGCAAAAAATTTCAGAATTGCACCGTGCAATGTGGAGATATTACTGTTTGTGCATTTACAATATTCATTGATTTTTGCCATTGAAAAACATGTTTTTCATATACCAGAAATGTTTGAAGCTACTGACTGAATGAAAGGAGCTGGCATCTCACTCTCTTTGAATCTTCTTTATCATGCTAGGATTAGCAGGAAAAAGCAAAAAATTTCAGAATTGCACCGTGCAATGTGGAGATATTACTGTTTGTGCATTTACAATATTCATTGATTTTTGCCATTGAAAAACATGTTTTTCATATACCAGAAATGTTTGAAGCTACTGACTGAATGAAAGGAGCTGGCATCTCACTCTCTTTGAATCTTCTTTATCATGCTAGGATTAACAGGAAAAAGCAAAAAATTTCAGAATTGCACCGTGCAATGTGGAGATATTACTGTTTGTGCATTTACAATATTCATTGATTTTTGCCATTGAAAAACATGTTTTTCATATACCAGAAATGTTTGAAGCTACTGACTGAATGAAAGGAGCTGGCATCTCACTCTCTTTGAATCTTCTTTATCATGCTAGGATTAACAGGAAAAAGCAAAAAATTTCAGAATTGCACCTTGCAATGTGGAGATATTACTGTTTGTGCATTTACAATATTCATTGATTTTTGCCATTGAAAAACATGTTTTTCATATACCAGAAATGTTTGAAGCTACTGACTGAATGAAAGGAGCTGGCATCTCACTCTCTTTGAATCTTCTTTATCATGCTAGGATTAACAGGAAAAAGCTAAAAATTTCAGAATTGCACCGTGCAATGTGGAGATATTACTGTTTGTGCATTTACAATATTCATTGATTTTTGCCATTGAAAAACATGTTTTTCATATACCAGAAATGTTTGAAGCTACTGACTGAATGAAAGGAGCTGGCATCTCACTCTCTTTGAATCTTCTTTATCATGCTAGGATTAACAGGAAAAAGCTAAAAATTTCAGAATTGCACAGTGCAATGTGGAGATATTACTGTTTGTGCATTTACAATATTCATTGATTTTTGCCATTGAAAAACATGTTTTTCATATACCAGAAATGTTTGAAGCTACTGACTGAATGAAAGGAGCTGGCATCTCACTCTCTTTGAATCTTCTTTATCATGCTAGGATTAGCAGGAAAAAGCAAAAAATTTCAGAATTGCACCTTGCAATGTGGAGATATTACTGTTTGTGCATTTACAATATTCATTGATTTTTGCCATTGAAAAACGTCCAGAAATGTTTGAAGCTACTGACTGAATGAAAGGAGCTGGCATCTCACTCTCTTTGAATCTTCTTTATCATGCTAGGATTAGCAGGAAAAAGCAAAAAATTTCAGAATTGCACCGTGCAATGTGGAGATATTACTGTTTGTGCATTTACAATATTCATTGATTTTTGCCATTGAAAAACATGTTTTTCATATACCAGAAATGTTTGAAGCTGCTGACTGAATGAAAGGAGCTGGCATCTCACTCTCTTTGAATCTTCTTTATCATGCTAGGATTAACAGGAAAAAGCAAAAAATTTCAGAATTGCACCGTGCAATGTGGAGATATTACTGTTTGTGCATTTACAATATTCATTGATTTTTGCCATTGAAAAACGTCCAGAAATGTTTGAAGCTACTGACTGAATGAAAGGAGCTGGCATCTCACTCTCTTTGAATCTTCTTTATCATGCTAGGATTAACAGGAAAAAGCTAAAAATTTCAGAATTGCACCGTGCAATGTGGAGATATTACTGTTTGTGCATTTACAATATTCATTGATTTTTGCCATTGAAAAACATGTTTTTCATATACCAGAAATGTTTGAAGCTACTGACTGAATGAAAGGAGCTGGCATCTCACTCTCTTTGAATCTTCTTTATCATGCTAGGATTAGCAGGAAAAAGCTAAAAATTTCAGAATTGCACCGTGCAATGTGGAGATATTACTGTTTGTGCATTTACAATATTCATTGATTTTTGCCATTGAAAAACATGTTTTTCATATACCAGAAATGTTTGAAGCTACTGACTGAATGAAAGGAGCTGGCATCTCACTCTCTTTGAATCTTCTTTATCATGCTAGGATTAGCAGGAAAAAGCAAAAAATTTCAGAATTGCACCTTGCAATGTGGAGATATTACTGTTTGTGCATTTACAATATTCATTGATTTTTGCCATTGAAAAACATGTTTTTCATATACCAGAAATGTTTGAAGCTACTGACTGAATGAAAGGAGCTGGCATCTCAGTCTCTTTGAATCTTCTTTATCATGCTAGGATTAACAGGAAAAAGCAAAAAATTTCAGAATTGCACCTTGCAATGTGGAGATATTACTGTTTGTGCATTTACAATATTCATTGATTTTTGCCATTGAAAAACATGTTTTTCATATACCAGAAATGTTTGAAGCTACTGACTGAATGAAAGGAGCTGGCATCTCACTCTCTTTGAATCTTCTTTATCATGCTAGGATTAGCAGGAAAAAGCTAAAAATTTCAGAATTGCACCTTGCAATGTGGAGATATTACTGTTTGTGCATTTACAATATTCATTGATTTTTGCCATTGAAAAACGTCCAGAAATGTTTGAAGCTACTGACTGAATGAAAGGAGCTGGCATCTCACTCTCTTTGAATCTTCTTTATCATGCTAGGATTAACAGGAAAAAGCAAAAAATTTCAGAATTGCACCTTGCAATGTGGAGATATTACTGTTTGTGCATTTACAATATTCATTGATTTTTGCCATTGAAAAACATGTTTTTCATATACCAGAAATGTTTGAAGCTACTGACTGAATGAAAGGAGCTGGCATCTCACTCTCTTTGAATCTTCTTTATCATGCTAGGATTAGCAGGAAAAAGCTAAAAATTTCAGAATTGCACCTTGCAATGTGGAGATATTACTGTTTGTGCATTTACAATATTCATTGATTTTTGCCATTGAAAAACATGTTTTTCATATACCAGAAATGTTTGAAGCTACTGACTGAATGAAAGGAGCTGGCATCTCACTCTCTTTGAATCTTCTTTATCATGCTAGGATTAGCAGGAAAAAGCAAAAAATTTCAGAATTGCACCGTGCAATGTGGAGATATTACTGTTTGTGCATTTACAATATTCATTGATTTTTGCCATTGAAAAACATGTTTTTCATATACCAGAAATGTTTGAAGCTACTGACTGAATGAAAGGAGCTGGCATCTCACTCTCTTTGAATCTTCTTTATCATGCTAGGATTAGCAGGAAAAAGCTAAAAATTTCAGAATTGCACCTTGCAATGTGGAGATATTACTGTTTGTGCATTTACAATATTCATTGATTTTTGCCATTGAAAAACATGTTTTTCATATACCAGAAATGTTTGAAGCTACTGACTGAATGAAAGGAGCTGGCATCTCACTCTCTTTGAATCTTCTTTATCATGCTAGGATTAGCAGGAAAAAGCTAAAAATTTCAGAATTGCACCTTGCAATGTGGAGATATTACTGTTTGTGCATTTACAATATTCATTGATTTTTGCCATTGAAAAACGTCCAGAAATGTTTGAAGCTACTGACTGAATGAAAGGAGCTGGCATCTCACTCTCTTTGAATCTTCTTTATCATGCTAGGATTAGCAGGAAAAAGCTAAAAATTTCAGAATTGCACCGTGCAATGTGGAGATATTACTGTTTGTGCATTTACAATATTCATTGATTTTTGCCATTGAAAAACGTCCAGAAATGTTTGAAGCTACTGACTGAATGAAAGGAGCTGGCATCTCACTCTCTTTGAATCTTCTTTATCATGCTAGGATTAGCAGGAAAAAGCAAAAAATTTCAGAATTGCACCGTGCAATGTGGAGATATTACTGTTTGTGCATTTACAATATTCATTGATTTTTGCCATTGAAAAACATGTTTTTCATATACCAGAAATGTTTGAAGCTACTGACTGAATGAAAGGAGCTGGCATCTCACTCTCTTTGAATCTTCTTTATCATGCTAGGATTAGCAGGAAAAAGCAAAAAATTTCAGAATTGCACCGTGCAATGTGGAGATATTACTGTTTGTGCATTTACAATATTCATTGATTTTTGCCATTGAAAAACATGTTTTTCATATACCAGAAATGTTTGAAGCTACTGACTGAATGAAAGGAGCTGGCATCTCACTCTCTTTGAATCTTCTTTATCATGCTAGGATTAACAGGAAAAAGCAAAAAATTTCAGAATTGCACCGTGCAATGTGGAGATATTACTGTTTGTGCATTTACAATATTCATTGATTTTTGCCATTGAAAAACATGTTTTTCATATACCAGAAATGTTTGAAGCTACTGACTGAATGAAAGGAGCTGGCATCTCACTCTCTTTGAATCTTCTTTATCATGCTAGGATTAACAGGAAAAAGCAAAAAATTTCAGAATTGCACCTTGCAATGTGGAGATATTACTGTTTGTGCATTTACAATATTCATTGATTTTTGCCATTGAAAAACATGTTTTTCATATACCAGAAATGTTTGAAGCTACTGACTGAATGAAAGGAGCTGGCATCTCACTCTCTTTGAATCTTCTTTATCATGCTAGGATTAACAGGAAAAAGCTAAAAATTTCAGAATTGCACCGTGCAATGTGGAGATATTACTGTTTGTGCATTTACAATATTCATTGATTTTTGCCATTGAAAAACATGTTTTTCATATACCAGAAATGTTTGAAGCTACTGACTGAATGAAAGGAGCTGGCATCTCACTCTCTTTGAATCTTCTTTATCATGCTAGGATTAACAGGAAAAAGCTAAAAATTTCAGAATTGCACAGTGCAATGTGGAGATATTACTGTTTGTGCATTTACAATATTCATTGATTTTTGCCATTGAAAAACATGTTTTTCATATACCAGAAATGTTTGAAGCTACTGACTGAATGAAAGGAGCTGGCATCTCACTCTCTTTGAATCTTCTTTATCATGCTAGGATTAGCAGGAAAAAGCAAAAAATTTCAGAATTGCACCTTGCAATGTGGAGATATTACTGTTTGTGCATTTACAATATTCATTGATTTTTGCCATTGAAAAACGTCCAGAAATGTTTGAAGCTACTGACTGAATGAAAGGAGCTGGCATCTCACTCTCTTTGAATCTTCTTTATCATGCTAGGATTAACAGGAAAAAGCTAAAAATTTCAGAATTGCACCTTGCAATGTGGAGATATTACTGTTTGTGCATTTACAATATTCATTGATTTTTGCCATTGAAAAACATGTTTTTCATATACCAGAAATGTTTGAAGCTACTGACTGAATGAAAGGAGCTGGCATCTCACTCTCTTTGAATCTTCTTTATCATGCTAGGATTAGCAGGAAAAAGCAAAAAATTTCAGAATTGCACCTTGCAATGTGGAGATATTACTGTTTGTGCATTTACAATATTCATTGATTTTTGCCATTGAAAAACATGTTTTTCATATACCAGAAATGTTTGAAGCTACTGACTGAATGAAAGGAGCTGGCATCTCACTCTCTTTGAATCTTCTTTATCATGCTAGGATTAACAGGAAAAAGCTAAAAATTTCAGAATTGCACCGTGCAATGTGGAGATATTACTGTTTGTGCATTTACAATATTCATTGATTTTTGCCATTGAAAAACATGTTTTTCATATACCAGAAATGTTTGAAGCTACTGACTGAATGAAAGGAGCTGGCATCTCACTCTCTTTGAATCTTCTTTATCATGCTAGGATTAGCAGGAAAAAGCAAAAAATTTCAGAATTGCACCTTGCAATGTGGAGATATTACTGTTTGTGCATTTACAATATTCATTGATTTTTGCCATTGAAAAACATGTTTTTCATATACCAGAAATGTTTGAAGCTACTGACTGAATGAAAGGAGCTGGCATCTCACTCTCTTTGAATCTTCTTTATCATGCTAGGATTAGCAGGAAAAAGCAAAAAATTTCAGAATTGCACCGTGCAATGTGGAGATATTACTGTTTGTGCATTTACAATATTCATTGATTTTTGCCATTGAAAAACGTCCAGAAATGTTTGAAGCTACTGACTGAATGAAAGGAGCTGGCATCTCACTCTCTTTGAATCTTCTTTATCATGCTAGGATTAGCAGGAAAAAGCAAAAAATTTCAGAATTGCACCTTGCAATGTGGAGATATTACTGTTTGTGCATTTACAATATTCATTGATTTTTGCCATTGAAAAACATGTTTTTCATATACCAGAAATGTTTGAAGCTACTGACTGAATGAAAGGAGCTGGCATCTCACTCTCTTTGAATCTTCTTTATCATGCTAGGATTAGCAGGAAAAAGCAAAAAATTTCAGAATTGCACCTTGCAATGTGGAGATATTACTGTTTGTGCATTTACAATATTCATTGATTTTTGCCATTGAAAAACGTCCAGAAATGTTTGAAGCTACTGACTGAATGAAAGGAGCTGGCATCTCACTCTCTTTGAATCTTCTTTATCATGCTAGGATTAACAGGAAAAAGCAAAAAATTTCAGAATTGCACCTTGCAATGTGGAGATATTACTGTTTGTGCATTTACAATATTCATTGATTTTTGCCATTGAAAAACATGTTTTTCATATACCAGAAATGTTTGAAGCTACTGACTGAATGAAAGGAGCTGGCATCTCACTCTCTTTGAATCTTCTTTATCATGCTAGGATTAACAGGAAAAAGCTAAAAATTTCAGAATTGCACCTTGCAATGTGGAGATATTACTGTTTGTGCATTTACAATATTCATTGATTTTTGCCATTGAAAAACATGTTTTTCATATACCAGAAATGTTTGAAGCTACTGACTGAATGAAAGGAGCTGGCATCTCACTCTCTTTGAATCTTCTTTATCATGCTAGGATTAACAGGAAAAAGCTAAAAATTTCAGAATTGCACCTTGCAATGTGGAGATATTACTGTTTGTGCATTTACAATATTCATTGATTTTTGCCATTGAAAAACATGTTTTTCATATACCAGAAATGTTTGAAGCTACTGACTGAATGAAAGGAGCTGGCATCTCACTCTCTTTGAATCTTCTTTATCATGCTAGGATTAACAGGAAAAAGCTAAAAATTTCAGAATTGCACCGTGCAATGTGGAGATATTACTGTTTGTGCATTTACAATATTCATTGATTTTTGCCATTGAAAAACATGTTTTTCATATACCAGAAATGTTTGAAGCTACTGACTGAATGAAAGGAGCTGGCATCTCACTCTCTTAGAATCTTCTTTATCATGCTAGGATTAACAGGAAAAAGCTAAAAATTTCAGAATTGCACCGTGCAATGTGGAGATATTACTGTTTGTGCATTTACAATATTCATTGATTTTTGCCATTGAAAAACATGTTTTTCATATACCAGAAATGTTTGAAGCTACTGACTGAATGAAAGGAGCTGGCATCTCACTCTCTTTGTATCTTCTTTATCATGCTAGGATTAGCAGGAAAAAGCAAAAAATTTCAGAATTGCACCGTGCAATGTGGAGATATTACTGTTTGTGCATTTACAATATTCATTGATTTTTGCCATTGAAAAACATGTTTTTCATATACCAGAAATGTTTGAAGCTACTGACTGAATGAAAGGAGCTGGCATCTCACTCTCTTTGAATCTTCTTTATCATGCTAGGATTAACAGGAAAAAGCAAAAAATTTCAGAATTGCACCGTGCAATGTGGAGATATTACTGTTTGTGCATTTACAATATTCATTGATTTTTGCCATTGAAAAACATGTTTTTCATATACCAGAAATGTTTGAAGCTACTGACTGAATGAAAGGAGCTGGCATCTCACTCTCTTTGAATCTTCTTTATCATGCTAGGATTAACAGGAAAAAGCAAAAAATTTCAGAATTGCACTGTGCAATGTGGAGATATTACTGTTTGTGCATTTACAATATTCATTGATTTTTGCCATTGAAAAACATGTTTTTCATATACCAGAAATGTTTGAAGCTACTGACTGAATGAAAGGAGCTGGCATCTCACTCTCTTTGAATCTTCTTTATCATGCTAGGATTAGCAGGAAAAAGCAAAAAATTTCAGAATTGCACCGTGCAATGTGGAGATATTACTGTTTGTGCATTTACAATATTCATTGATTTTTGCCATTGAAAAACATGTTTTTCATATACCAGAAATGTTTGAAGCTACTGACTGAATGAAAGGAGCTGGCATCTCACTCTCTTTGAATCTTCTTTATCATGCTAGGATTAGCAGGAAAAAGCTAAAAATTTCAGAATTGCACCTTGCAATGTGGAGATATTACTGTTTGTGCATTTACAATATTCATTGATTTTTGCCATTGAAAAACATGTTTTTCATATACCAGAAATGTTTGAAGCTACTGACTGAATGAAAGGAGCTGGCATCTCACTCTCTTTGCATCTTCTTGATCATGCTAGGATTAGCAGGAAAAAGCTAAAAATTTCAGAATTGCACCTTGCAATGTGGAGATATTACTGTTTGTGCATTTACAATATTCATTGATTTTTGCCATTGAAAAACATGTTTTTCATATACCAGAAATGTTTGAAGCTACTGACTGAATGAAAGGAGCTGGCATCTCACTCTCTTTGAATCTTCTTTATCATGCTAGGATTAGCAGGAAAAAGCTAAAAATTTCAGAATTGCACCTTGCAATGTGGAGATATTACTGTTTGTGCATTTACAATATTCATTGATTTTTGCCATTGAAAAACATGTTTTTCATATACCAGAAATGTTTGAAGCTACTGACTGAATGAAAGGAGCTGGCATCTCACTCTCTTTGAATCTTCTTTATCATGCTAGGATTAACAGAAAAAAGCTAAAAATTTCAGAATTGCACCTTGCAATGTGGAGATATTACTGTTTGTGCATTTACAATATTCATTGATTTTTGCCATTGAAAAACGTCCAGAAATGTTTGAAGCTACTGACTGAATGAAAGGAGCTGGCATCTCACTCTCTTTGAATCTTCTTTATCATGCTAGGATTAACAGGAAAAAGCTAAAAATTTCAGAATTGCACCGTGCAATGTGGAGATATTACTGTTTGTGCATTTACAATATTCATTGATTTTTGCCATTGAAAAACGTCCAGAAATGTTTGAAGCTACTGACTGAATGAAAGGAGCTGGCATCTCACTCTCTTTGAATCTTCTTTATCATGCTAGGATTAGCAGGAAAAAGCAAAAAATTTCAGAATTGCACCTTGCAATGTGGAGATATTACTGTTTGTGCATTTACAATATTCATTGATTTTTGCCATTGAAAAACATGTTTTTCATATACCAGAAATGTTTGAAGCTACTGACTGAATGAAAGGAGCTGGCATCTCACTCTCTTTGAATCTTCTTTATCATGCTAGGATTAGCAGGAAAAAGCTAAAAATTTCAGAATTGCACCGTGCAATGTGGAGATATTACTGTTTGTGCATTTACAATATTCATTGATTTTTGCCATTGAAAAACGTCCAGAAATGTTTGAAGCTACTGACTGAATGAAAGGAGCTGGCATCTCACTCTCTTTGAATCTTCTTTATCATGCTAGGATTAGCAGGAAAAAGCTAAAAATTTCAGAATTGCACCTTGCAATGTGGAGATATTACTGTTTGTGCATTTACAATATTCATTGATTTTTGCCATTGAAAAACATGTTTTTCATATACCAGAAATGTTTGAAGCTACTGACTGAATGAAAGGAGCTGGCATCTCACTCTCTTTGAATCTTCTTTATCATGCTAGGATTAGCAGGAAAAAGCAAAAAATTTCAGAATTGCACCGTGCAATGTGGAGATATTACTGTTTGTGCATTTACAATATTCATTGATTTTTGCCATTGAAAAACATGTTTTTCATATACCAGAAATGTTTGAAGCTACTGACTGAATGAAAGGAGCTGGCATCTCACTCTCTTTGAATCTTCTTTATCATGCTAGGATTAGCAGGAAAAAGCAAAAAATTTCAGAATTGCACCGTGCAATGTGGAGATATTACTGTTTGTGCATTTACAATATTCATTGATTTTTGCCATTGAAAAACATGTTTTTCATATACCAGAAATGTTTGAAGCTACTGACTGAATGAAAGGAGCTGGCATCTCACTCTCTTTGAATCTTCTTTATCATGCTAGGATTAGCAGGAAAAAGCAAAAAATTTCAGAATTGCACCGTGCAATGTGGAGATATTACTGTTTGTGCATTTACAATATTCATTGATTTTTGCCATTGAAAAACATGTTTTTCATATACCAGAAATGTTTGAAGCTACTGACTGAATGAAAGGAGCTGGCATCTCACTCTCTTTGAATCTTCTTTATCATGCTAGGATTAGCAGGAAAAAGCTAAACATTTCAGAATTGCACCTTGCAATGTGGAGATATTACTGTTTGTGCATTTACAATATTCATTGATTTTTGCCATTGAAAAACGTCCAGAAATGTTTGAAGCTACTGACTGAATGAAAGGAGCTGGCATCTCACTCTCTTTGAATCTTCTTTATCATGCTAGGATTAACAGGAAAAAGCAAAAAATTTCAGAATTGCACCTTGCAATGTGGAGATATTACTGTTTGTGCATTTACAATATTCATTGATTTTTGCCATTGAAAAACATGTTTTTCATATACCAGAAATGTTAACATTTAATGTGAACATGTTTACTAAAGAAGATTCAAAGAGAGTGAGATGCCAGCTCCTTTCATTCAGTCAGTAGCTTCAAACATTTCTGGTATATGAAAAACATGTTTTTCAATGGCAAAAATCAATGAATATTGTAAATGCACAAACAGTAATATCTCCACATTGCAAGGTGCAATTCTGAAATTTTTAGCTTTTTCCTGCTAATCCTAGCATGATAAAGAAGATTCAAAGAGAGTGAGATGCCAGCTCCTTTCATTCAGTCAGTAGCTTCAAACATTTCTGGTATATGAAAAACATGTTTTTCAATGGCAAAAATCAATGAATATTGTAAATGCACAAACAGTAATATCTCCACATTGCACGGTGCAATTCTGAAATTTTTTGCTTTTTCCTGCTAATCCTAGCATGATAAAGAAGATTCAAAGAGAGTGAGATGCCAGCTCCTTTCATTCAGTCAGTAGCTTCAAACATTTCTGGTATATGAAAAACATGTTTTTCAATGGCAAAAATCAATGAATATTGTAAATGCACAAACAGTAATATCTCCACATTGCACGGTGCAATTCTGAAATTTTTAGCTTTTTCCTGCTAATCCTAGCATGATAAAGAAGATTCAAAGAGAGTGAGATGCCAGCTCCTTTCATTCAGTCAGTAGCTTCAAACATTTCTGGTATATGAAAAACATGTTTTTCAATGGCAAAAATCAATGAATATTGTAAATGCACAAACAGTAATATCTCCACATTGCACGGTGCAATTCTGAAATTTTTTGCTTTTTCCTGCTAATCCTAGCATGATAAAGAAGATTCAAAGAGAGTGAGATGCCAGCTCCTTTCATTCAGTCAGTAGCTTCAAACATTTCTGGTATATGAAAAACATGTTTTTCAATGGCAAAAATCAATGAATATTGTAAATGCACAAACAGTAATATCTCCACATTGCACGGTGCAATTCTGAAATTTTTTGCTTTTTCCTGCTAATCCTAGCATGATAAAGAAGATTCAAAGAGAGTGAGATGCCAGCTCCTTTCATTCAGTCAGTAGCTTCAAACATTTCTGGACGTTTTTCAATGGCAAAAATCAATGAATATTGTAAATGCACAAACAGTAATATCTCCACATTGCACGGTGCAATTCTGAAATTTTTTGCTTTTTCCTGCTAATCCTAGCATGATAAAGAAGATTCAAAGAGAGTGAGATGCCAGCTCCTTTCATTCAGTCAGTAGCTTCAAACATTTCTGGTATATGAAAAACATGTTTTTCAATGGCAAAAATCAATGAATATTGTAAATGCACAAACAGTAATATCTCCACATTGCACGGTGCAATTCTGAAATTTTTAGCTTTTTCCTGTTAATCCTAGCATGATAAAGAAGATTCAAAGAGAGTGAGATGCCAGCTCCTTTCATTCAGTCAGTAGCTTCAAACATTTCTGGTATATGAAAAACATGTTTTTCAATGGCAAAAATCAATGAATATTGTAAATGCACAAACAGTAATATCTCCACATTGCACGGTGCAATTCTGAAATTTTTAGCTTTTTCCTGTTAATCCTAGCATGATAAAGAAGATTCAAAGAGAGTGAGATGCCAGCTCCTTTCATTCAGTCAGTAGCTTCAAACATTTCTGGTATATGAAAAACATGTTTTTCAATGGCAAAAATCAATGAATATTGTAAATGCACAAACAGTAATATCTCCACATTGCATGGTGCAATTCTGACATTTTTTGCTTTTTCCTGCTAATCCTAGCATGATAAAGAAGATTCAAAGAGAGTGAGATGCCAGCTCCTTTCATTCAGTCAGTAGCTTCAAACATTTCTGGTATATGAAAAACATGTTTTTCAATGGCAAAAATCAATGAATATTGTAAATGCACAAACAGTAATATCTCCACATTGCACGGTGCAATTCTGAAATTTTTTGCTTTTTCCTGCTAATCCTAGCATGATAAAGAAGATTCAAAGAGAGTGAGATGCCAGCTCCTTTCATTCAGTCAGTAGCTTCAAACATTTCTGGTATATGAAAAACATGTTTTTCAATGGCAAAAATCAATGAATATTGTAAATGCACAAACAGTAATATCTCAACATTGCAAGGTGCAATTCTGAAATTTTTAGCTTTTTCCTGTTAATCCTAGCATGATAAAGAAGATTCAAAGAGAGTGAGATGCCAGCTCCTTTCATTCAGTCAGTAGCTTCAAACATTTCTGGTATATGAAAAACATGTTTTTCAATGGCAAAAATCAATGAATATTGTAAATGCACAAACAGTAATATCTCCACATTGCAAGGTGCAATTCTGAAATTTTTAGCTTTTTCCTGTTAATCCTAGCATGATAAAGAAGATTCAAAGAGAGTGAGATGCCAGCTCCTTTCATTCAGTCAGTAGCTTCAAACATTTCTGGTATATGAAAAACATGTTTTTCAATGGCAAAAATCAATGAATATTGTAAATGCACAAACAGTAATATCTCCACATTGCAAGGTGCAATTCTGAAATTTTTAGCTTTTTCCTGCTAATCCTAGCATGATAAAGAAGATTCAAAGAGAGTGAGATGCCAGCTCCTTTCATTCAGTCAGTAGCTTCAAACATTTCTGGTATATGAAAAACATGTTTTTCAATGGCAAAAATCAATGAATATTGTAAATGCACAAACAGTAATATCTCCACATTGCAAGGTGCAATTCTGAAATTTTTTGCTTTTTCCTGCTAATCCTAGCATGATAAAGAAGATTCAAAGAGAGTGAGATGCCAGCTCCTTTCATTCAGTCAGTAGCTTCAAACATTTCTGGTATATGAAAAACATGTTTTTCAATGGCAAAAATCAATGAATATTGTAAATGCACAAACAGTAATATCTCCACATTGCACGGTGCAATTCTGAAATTTTTAGCTTTTTCCTGTTAATCCTAGCATGATAAAGAAGATTCAAAGAGAGTGAGATGCCAGGTCCTTTCATTCAGTCAGTAGCTTCAAACATTTCTGGTATATGAAAAACATGTTTTTCAATGGCAAAAATCAATGAATATTGTAAATGCACAAACAGTAATATCTCCACATTGCAAGGTGCAATTCTGAAATTTTTTGCTTTTTCCTGCTAATCCTAGCATGATAAAGAAGATTCAAAGAGAGTGAGATGCCAGCTCCTTTCATTCAGTCAGTAGCTTCAAACATTTCTGGTATATGAAAAACATGTTTTTCAATGGCAAAAATCAATGAATATTGTAAATGCACAAACAGTAATATCTCCACATTGCAAGGTGCAATTCTGAAATTTTTAGCTTTTTCCTGTTAATCCTAGCATGATAAAGAAGATTCAAAGAGAGTGAGATGCCAGCTCCTTTCATTCAGTCAGTAGCTTCAAACATTTCTGGACGTTTTTCAGTGGCAAAAATCAATGAATATTGTAAATGCACAAACAGTAATATCTCCACATTGCAAGGTGCAATTCTGAAATTTTTTGCTTTTTCCTGCTAATCCTAGCATGATAAAGAAGATTCAAAGAGAGTGAGATGCCAGCTCCTTTCATTCAGTCAGTAGCTTCAAACATTTCTGGTATATGAAAAACATGTTTTTCAATGGCAAAAATCAATGAATATTGTAAATGCACAAACAGTAATATCTCCACATTGCACGGTGCAATTCTGAAATTTTTAGCTTTTTCCTGTTAATCCTAGCAT
Organism: Phyllobates terribilis; assembly: GCF_046119375.1. Lineage (NCBI taxonomy): Eukaryota > Metazoa > Chordata > Amphibia > Anura > Dendrobatidae > Phyllobates > Phyllobates terribilis. The sequence goes on from NW_027369105.1 coordinate 22,419, forward strand.
GATAAAGAAGATTCAAAGAGAGTGAGATGCCAGCTCCTTTCATTCAGTCAGTAGCTTCAAACATTTCTGGTATATGAAAAACATGTTTTTCAATGGCAAAAATCAATGAATATTGTAAATGCACAAACAGTAATATCTCCACATTGCACGGTGCAATTCTGAAATTTTTAGCTTTTTCCTGTTAATCATAGCATGATAAAGAAGATTCAAAGAGAGTGAGATGCCAGCTCCTTTCATTCAGTCAGTAGCTTCAAACATTTCTGGTATATGAAAAACATGTTTTTCAATGGCAAAAATCAATGAATATTGTAAATGCACAAACAGTAATATCTCCACATTGCAAGGTGCAATTCTGAAATTTTTTGCTTTTTCCTGTTAATCCTAGCATGATAAAGAAGATTCAAAGAGAGTGAGATGCCAGCTCCTTTCATTCAGTCAGTAGCTTCAAACATTTCTGGTATATGAAAAACATGTTTTTCAATGGCAAAAATCAATGAATATTGTAAATGCACAAACAGTAATATCTCCACATTGCACGGTGCAATTCTGAAATTTTTTGCTTTTTCCTGTTAATCCTAGCATGATAAAGAAGATTCAAAGAGAGTGAGATGCCAGCTCCTTTCATTCAGTCAGTAGCTTCAAACATTTCTGGTATATGAAAAACATGTTTTTCAATGGCAAAAATCAATGAATATTGTAAATGCACAAACAGTAATATCTCCACATTGCACGGTGCAATTCTGAAATTTTTTGCTTTTTCCTGCTAATCCTAGCATGATAAAGAAGATTCAAAGAGAGTGAGATGCCAGCTCCTTTCATTCAGTCAGTAGCTTCAAACATTTCTGGTATATGAAAATCATGTTTTTCAATGGCAAAAATCAATGAATATTGTAAATGCACAAACAGTAATATCTCCACATTGCACGGTGCAATTCTGAAATTTTTTGCTTTTTCCTGCTAATCCTAGCATGATAAAGAAGATTCAAAGAGAGTGAGATGCCAGCTCCTTTCATTCAGTCAGTAGCTTCAAACATTTCTGGACGTTTTTCAATGGCAAAAATCAATAAATATTGTAAATGCACAAACAGTAATATCTCCACATTGCACGGTGCAATTCTGAAATTTTTTGCTTTTTCCTGCTAATCCTAGCATGATAAAGAAGATTCAAAGAGAGTGAGATGCCAGCTCCTTTCATTCAGTCAGTAGCTTCAAACATTTCTGGACGTTTTTCAATGGCAAAAATCAATGAATATTGTAAATGCACAAACAGTAATATCTCCACATTGCACGGTGCAATTCTGAAATTTTTTGCTTTTTCCTGCTAATCCTAGCATGATAAAGAAGATTCAAAGAGAGTGAGATGCCAGCTCCTTTCATTCAGTCAGTAGCTTCAAACATTTCTGGACGTTTTTCAATGGCAAAAATCAATGAATATTGTAAATGCACAAACAGTAATATCTCCACATTGCAAGGTGCAATTCTGAAATTTTTAGCTTTTTCCTGCTAATCCTAGCATGATAAAGAAGATTCAAAGAGAGTGAGATGCCAGCTCCTTTCATTCAGTCAGTAGCTTCAAACATTTCTGGTATATGAAAAACATGTTTTTCAATGGCAAAAATCAATGAATATTGTAAATGCACAAACAGTAATATCTCCACATTGCAAGGTGCAATTCTGAAATTTTTTGCTTTTTCCTGTTAATCCTAGCATGATAAAGAAGATTCAAAGAGAGTGAGATGCCAGCTCCTTTCATTCAGTCAGTAGCTTCAAACATTTCTGGTATATGAAAAACATGTTTTTCAATGGCAAAAATCAATGAATATTGTAAATGCACAAACAGTAATATCTCCACATTGCACGGTGCAATTCTGAAATTTTTTGCTTTTTCCTGTTAATCCTAGCATGATAAAGAAGATTCAAAGAGAGTGAGATGCCAGCTCCTTTCATTCAGTCAGTAGCTTCAAACATTTCTGGTATATGAAAAACATGTTTTTCAATGGCAAAAATCAATGAATATTGTAAATGCACAAACAGTAATATCTCCACATTGCACGGTGCAATTCTGAAATTTTTTGCTTTTTCCTGCTAATCCTAGCATGATAAAGAAGATTCAAAGAGAGTGAGATGCCAGCTCCTTTCATTCAGTCAGTAGCTTCAAACATTTCTGGTATATGAAAAACATGTTTTTCAATGGCAAAAATCAATGAATATTGTAAATGCACAAACAGTAATATCTCCACATTGCACGGTGCAATTCTGAATTTTTTTGCTTTTTCCTGCTAATCCTAGCATGATAAAGAAGATTCAAAGAGAGTGAGATGCCAGCTCCTTTCATTCAGTCAGTAGCTTCAAACATTTCTGGACGTTCTTCAATGGCAAAAATCAATGAATATTGTAAATGCACAAACAGTAATATCTCCACATTGCACGGTGCAATTCTGAAATTTTTTGCTTTTTCCTGCTAATCCTAGCATGATAAAGAAGATTCAAAGAGAGTGAGATGCCAGCTCCTTTCATTCAGTCAGTAGCTTCAAACATTTCTGGACGTTTTTCAATGGCAAAAATCAATGAATATTGTAAATGCACAAACAGTAATATCTCCACATTGCACGGTGCAATTCTGAAATTTTTAGCTTTTTCCTGCTAATCCTAGCATGATAAAGAAGATTCAAAGAGAGTGAGATGCCAGCTCCTTTCATTCAGTCAGTAGCTTCAAACATTTCTGGACGTTTTTCAATGGCAAAAATCAATGAATATTGTAAATGCACAAACAGTAATATCTCCACATTGCAAGGTGCAATTCTGAAATTTTTAGCTTTTTCCTGCTAATCCTAGCATGATAAAGAAGATTCAAAGAGAGTGAGATGCCAGCTCCTTTCATTCAGTCAGTAGCTTCAAACATTTCTGGTATATGAAAAACATGTTTTTCAATGGCAAAAATCAATGAATATTGTAAATGCACAAACAGTAATATCTCCACATTGCAAGGTGCAATTCTGAAATGTTTAGCTTTTTCCTGCTAATCCTAGCATGATAAAGAAGATTCAAAGAGAGTGAGATGCCAGCTCCTTTCATTCAGTCAGTAGCTTCAAACATTTCTGGTATATGAAAAACATGTTTTTCAATGGCAAAAATCAATGAATATTGTAAATGCACAAACAGTAATATCTCCACATTGCACGGTGCAATTCTGAAATTTTTTGCTTTTTCCTGCTAATCCTAGCATGATAAAGAAGATTCAAAGAGAGTGAGATGCCAGCTCCTTTCATTCAGTCAGTAGCTTCAAACATTTCTGGACGTTTTTCAATGGCAAAAATCAATGAATATTGTAAATGCACAAACAGTAATATCTCCACATTGCAAGGTGCAATTCTGAAATTTTTAGCTTTTTCCTGCTAATCCTAGCATGATAAAGAAGATTCAAAGAGAGTGAGATGCCAGCTCCTTTCATTCAGTCAGTAGCTTCAAACATTTCTGGTATATGAAAAACATGTTTTTCAATGGCAAAAATCAATGAATATTGTAAATGCACAAACAGTAATATCTCCACATTGCAATGTGCAATTCTGAAATTTTTAGCTTTTTCCTGCTAATCCTAGCATGATAAAGAAGATTCAAAGAGAGTGAGATGCCAGCTCCTTTCATTCAGTCAGTAGCTTCAAACATTTCTGGTATATGAAAAACATGTTTTTCAATGGCAAAAATCAATGAATATTGTAAATGCACAAACAGTAATATCTCCACATTGCACGGTGCAATTCTGAAATTTTTTGCTTTTTCCTGCTAATCCTAGCATGATAAAGAAGATTCAAAGAGAGTGAGATGCCAGCTCCTTTCATTCAGTCAGTAGCTTCAAACATTTCTGGACGTTTTTCAATGGCAAAAATCAATGAATATTGCAAATGCACAAACAGTAATATCTCCACATTGCACGGTGCAATTCTGAAATTTTTTGCTTTTTCCTGCTAATCCTAGCATGATAAAGAAGATTCAAAGAGAGTGAGATGCCAGCTCCTTTCATTCAGTCAGTAGCTTCAAACATTTCTGGACGTTTTTCAATGGCAAAAATCAATGAATATTGTAAATGCACAAACAGTAATATCTCCACATTGCACGGTGCAATTCTGAAATTTTTAGCTTTTTCCTGCTAATCCTAGCATGATAAAGAAGATTCAAAGAGAGTGAGATGCCAGCTCCTTTCATTCAGTCAGTAGCTTCAAACATTTCTGGACGTTTTTCAATGGCAAAAATCAATGAATATTGTAAATGCACAAACAGTAATATCTCCACATTGCAAGGTGCAATTCTGAAATTTTTAGCTTTTTCCTGCTAATCCTAGCATGATAAAGAAGATTCAAAGAGAGTGAGATGCCAGCTCCTTTCATTCAGTCAGTAGCTTCAAACATTTCTGGTATATGAAAAACATGTTTTTCAATGGCAAAAATCAATGAATATTGTAAATGCACAAACAGTAATATCTCCACATTGCAAGGTGCAATTCTGAAATTTTTAGCTTTTTCCTGCTAATCCTAGCATGATAAAGAAGATTCAAAGAGAGTGAGATGCCAGCTCCTTTCATTCAGTCAGTAGCTTCAAACATTTCTGGTATATGAAAAACATGTTTTTCAATGGCAAAAATCAATGAATATTGTAAATGCACAAACAGTAATATCTCCACATTGCACGGTGCAATTCTGAAATTTTTTGCTTTTTCCTGCTAATCCTAGCATGATAAAGAAGATTCAAAGAGAGTGAGATGCCAGCTCCTTTCATTCAGTCAGTAGCTTCAAACATTTCTGGTATATGAAAAACATGTTTTTCAATGGCAAAAATCAATGAATATTGTAAATGCACAAACAGTAATATCTCCACATTGCAAGGTGCAATTCTGAAATTTTTAGCTTTTTCCTGCTAATCCTAGCATGATAAAGAAGATTCAAAGAGAGTGAGATGCCAGCTCCTTTCATTCAGTCAGTAGCTTCAAACATTTCTGGTATATGAAAAACATGTTTTTCAATGGCAAAAATCAATGAATATTGTAAATGCACAAACAGTAATATCTCCACATTGCAAGGTGCAATTCTGAAATTTTTTGCTTTTTCCTGTTAATCCTAGCATGATAAAGAAGATTCAAAGAGAGTGAGATGCCAGCTCCTTTCATTCAGTCAGTAGCTTCAAACATTTCTGGATGTTTTTCAATGGCAAAAATCAATGAATATTGTAAATGCACAAACAGTAATATCTCCACATTGCAAGGTGCAATTCTGAAATTTTTAGCTTTTTCCTGCTAATCCTAGCATGATAAAGAAGATTCAAAGAGAGTGAGATGCCAGCTCCTTTCATTCAGTCAGTAGCTTCAAACATTTCTGGTATATGAAAAACATGTTTTTCAATGGCAAAAATCAATGAATATTGTAAATGCACAAACAGTAATATCTCCACATTGCAAGGTGCAATTCTGAAATTTTTTGCTTTTTCCTGTTAATCCTAGCATGATAAAGAAGATTCAAAGAGAGTGAGATGCCAGCTCCTTTCATTCAGTCAGTAGCTTCAAACATTTCTGGTATATGAAAAACATGTTTTTCAATGGCAAAAATCAATGAATATTGTAAATGCACAAACAGTAATATCTCCACATTGCAAGGTGCAATTCTGAAATTTTTTGCTTTTTCCTGTTAATCCTAGCATGATAAAGAAGATTCAAAGAGAGTGAGATGCCAGCTCCTTTCATTCAGTCAGTAGCTTCAAACATTTCTGGTATATGAAAAACATGTTTTTCAATGGCAAAAATCAATGAATATTGTAAATGCACAAACAGTAATATCTCCACATTGCACGGTGCAATTCTGAAATTTTTTGCTTTTTCCTGCTAATCCTAGCATGATAAAGAAGATTCAAAGAGAGTGAGATGCCAGCTCCTTTCATTCAGTCAGTAGCTTCAAACATTTCTGGTATATGAAAAACATGTTTTTCAATGGCAAAAATCAATGAATATTGTAAATGCACAAACAGTAATATCTCCACATTGCACGGTGCAATTCTGAAATTTTTTGCTTTTTCCTGTTAATCCTAGCATGATAAAGAAGATTCAAAGAGAGTGAGATGCCAGCTCCTTTCATTCAGTCAGTAGCTTCAAACATTTCTGGACGTTTTTCAATGGCAAAAATCAATGAATATTGTAAATGCACAAACAGTAATATCTCCACATTGCACGGTGCAATTCTGAAATTTTTTGCTTTTTCCTGCTAATCCTAGCATGATAAAGAAGATTCAAAGAGAGTGAGATGCCAGCTCCTTTCATTCAGTCAGTAGCTTCAAACATTTCTGGACGTTTTTCAATGGCAAAAATCAATGAATATTGTAAATGCACAAACAGTAATATCTCCACATTGCAAGGTGCAATTCTGAAATTTTTTGCTTTTTCCTGCTAATCCTAGCATGATAAAGAAGATTCAAAGAGAGTGAGATGCCAGCTCCTTTCATTCAGTCAGTAGCTTCAAACATTTCTGGACGTTTTTCAATGGCAAAAATCAATGAATATTGTAAATGCACAAACAGTAATATCTCCACATTGCACGGTGCAATTCTGAAATTTTTAGCTTTTTCCTGTTAATCCTAGCATGATAAAGAAGATTCAAAGAGAGTGAGATGCCAGCTCCTTTCATTCAGTCAGTAGCTTCAAACATTTCTGGTATATGAAAAACATGTTTTTCAATGGCAAAAATCAATGAATATTGTAAATGCACAAACAGTAATATCTCCACATTGCAAGGTGCAATTCTGAAATTTTTAGCTTTTTCCTGCTAATCCTAGCATGATAAAGAAGATTCAAAGAGAGTGAGATTCCAGCTCCTTTCATTCAGTCAGTAGCTTCAAACATTTCTGGACGTTTTTCAATGGCAAAAATCAATGAATATTGTAAATGCACAAACAGTAATATCTCCACATTGCACGGTGCAATTCTGAAATTTTTAGCTTTTTCCTGCTAATCCTAGCATGATAAAGAAGATTCAAAGAGAGTGAGATGCCAGCTCCTTTCATTCAGTCAGTAGCTTCAAACATTTCTGGACGTTTTTCAATGGCAAAAATCAATGAATATTGTAAATGCACAAACAGTAATATCTCCACATTGCACGGTGCAATTCTGAAATTTTTTGCTTTTTCCTGCTAATCCTAGCATGATAAAGAAGATTCAAAGAGAGTGAGATGCCAGCTCCTTTCATTCAGTCAGTAGCTTCAAACATTTCTGGTATATGAAAAACATGTTTTTCAATGGCAAAAATCAATGAATATTGTAAATGCACAAACAGTAATATCTCCACATTGCAAGGTGCAATTCTGAAATTTTTTGCTTTTTCCTGCTAATCCTAGCATGATAAAGAAGATTCAAAGAGAGTGAGATGCCAGCTCCTTTCATTCAGTCAGTAGCTTCAAACATTTCTGGTATATGAAAAACATGTTTTTCAATGGCAAAAATCAATGAATATTGTAAATGCACAAACAGTAATATCTCCACATTGCACGGTGCAATTCTGAAATTTTTAGCTTTTTCCTGTTAATCCTAGCATGATAAAGAAGATTCAAAGAGAGTGAGATGCCAGCTCCTTTCATTCAGTCAGTAGCTTCAAACATTTCTGGACGTTTTTCAATGGCAAAAATCAATGAATATTGTAAATGCACAAACAGTAATATCTCCACATTGCAAGGTGAAATTCTGAAATTTTTAGCTTTTTCCTGTTAATCCTAGCATGATAAAGAAGATTCAAAGAGAGTGAGATGCCAGCTCCTTTCATTCAGTCAGTAGCTTCAAACATTTCTGGTATATGAAAAACATGTTTTTCAATGGCAAAAATCAATGAATATTGTAAATGCACAAACAGTAATATCTCCACATTGCAAGGTGCAATTCTGAAATTTTTTGCTTTTTCCTGCTAATCCTAGCATGATAAAGAAGATTCAAAGAGAGTGAGATGCCAGCTCCTTTCATTCAGTCAGTAGCTTCAAACATTTCTGGTATATGAAAAACATGTTTTTCAATGGCAAAAATCAATGAATATTGTAAATGCACAAACAGTAATATCTCCACATTGCACGGTGCAATTCTGAAATTTTTTGCTTTTTCCTGCTAATCCTAGCATGATAAAGAAGATTCAAAGAGAGTGAGATGCCAGCTCCTTTCATTCAGTCAGTAGCTTCAAACATTTCTGGACATTTTTCAATGGCAAAAATCAATGAATATTGTAAATGCACAAACAGTAATATCTCCACATTGCACGGTGCAATTCTGAAATTTTTAGCTTTTTCCTGCTAATCCTAGCATGATAAAGAAGATTCAAAGAGAGTGAGATGCCAGCTCCTTTCATTCAGTCAGTAGCTTCAAACATTTCTGGATGTTTTTCAATGGCAAAAATCAATGAATATTGTAAATGCACAAACAGTAATATCTCCACATTGCAAGGTGCAATTCTGAAATTTTTAGCTTTTTCCTGCTAATCCTAGCATGATAAAGAAGATTCAAAGAGAGTGAGATGCCAGCTCCTTTCATTCAGTCAGTAGCTTCAAACATTTCTGGTATATGAAAAACATGTTTTTCAATGGCAAAAATCAATGAATATTGTAAATGCACAAACAGTAATATCTCCACATTGCAAGGTGCAATTCTGAAATTTTTAGCTTTTTCCTGCTAATCCTAGCATGATAAAGAAGATTCAAAGAGAGTGAGATGCCAGCTCCTTTCATTCAGTCAGTAGCTTCAAACATTTCTGGTATATGAAAAACATGTTTTTCAATGGCAAAAATCAATGAATATTGTAAATGCACAAACAGTAATATCTCCACATTGCACGGTGCAATTCTGAAATTTTTTGCTTTTTCCTGCTAATCCTAGCATGATAAAGAAGATTCAAAGAGAGTGAGATGCCAGCTCCTTTCATTCAGTCAGTAGCTTCAAACATTTCTGGTATATGAAAAACATGTTTTTCAATAGCAAAAATCAATGAATATTGTAAATGCACAAACAGTAATATCTCCACATTGCACGGTGCAATTCTGAAATTTTTTGCTTTTTCCTGTTAATCCTAGCATGATAAAGAAGATTCAAAGAGAGTGAGATGCCAGCTCCTTTCATTCAGTCAGTAGCTTCAAACATTTCTGGTATATGAAAAACATGTTTTTCAATGGCAAAAATCAATGAATATTGTAAATGCACAAACAGTAATATCTCCACATTGCACGGTGCAATTCTGAAATTTTTTGCTTTTTCCTGCTAATCCTAGCATGATAAAGAAGATTCAAAGAGAGTGAGATGCCAGCTCCTTTCATTCAGTCAGTAGCTTCAAACATTTCTGGACGTTTTTCAATGGCAAAAATCAATGAATATTGTAAATGCACAAACAGTAATATCTCCACATTGCACGGTGCAATTCTGAAATTTTTTGCTTTTTCCTGCTAATCCTAGCATGATAAAGAAGATTCAAAGAGAGTGAGATGCCAGCTCCTTTCATTCAGTCAGTAGCTTCAAACATTTCTGGTATATGAAAAACATGTTTTTCAATGGCAAAAATCAATGAATATTGTAAATGCACAAACAGTAATATCTCCACATTGCACGGTGCAATTCTGAAATTTTTAGCTTTTTCCTGTTAATCCTAGCATGATAAAGAAGATTCAAAGAGAGTGAGATGCCAGCTCCTTTCATTCAGTCAGTAGCTTCAAACATTTCTGGTATATGAAAAACATGTTTTTCAATGGCAAAAATCAATGAATATTGTAAATGCACAAACAGTAATATCTCCACATTGCACGGTGCAATTCTGAAATTTTTAGCTTTTTCCTGTTAATCCTAGCATGATAAAGAAGATTCAAAGAGAGTGAGATGCCAGCTCCTTTCATTCAGTCAGTAGCTTCAAACATTTCTGGTATATGAAAAACATGTTTTTCAATGGCAAAAATCAATGAATATTGTAAATGCACAAACAGTAATATCTCCACATTGCACGGTGCAATTCTGAAATTTTTTGCTTTTTCCTGCTAATCCTAGCATGATAAAGAAGATTCAAAGAGAGTGAGATGCCAGCTCCTTTCATTCAGTCAGTAGCTTCAAACATTTCTGGTATATGAAAAACATGTTTTTCAATGGCAAAAATCAATGAATATTGTAAATGCACAAACAGTAATATCTCCACATTGCACGGTGCAATTCTGAAATTTTTTGCTTTTTCCTGCTAATCCTAGCATGATAAAGAAGATTCAAAGAGAGTGAGATGCCAGCTCCTTTCATTCAGTCAGTAGCTTCAAACATTTCTGGTATATGAAAAACATGTTTTTCAATGGCAAAAATCAATGAATATTGTAAATGCACAAACAGTAATATCTCCACATTGCAAGGTGCAATTCTGAAATTTTTAGCTTTTTCCTGTTAATCCTAGCATGATAAAGAAGATTCAAAGAGAGTGAGATGCCAGCTCCTTTCATTCAGTCAGTAGCTTCAAACATTTCTGGTATATGAAAAACATGTTTTTCAATGGCAAAAATCAATGAATATTGTAAATGCACAAACAGTAATATCTCCACATTGCAAGGTGCAATTCTGAAATTTTTAGCTTTTTCCTGTTAATCCTAGCATGATAAAGAAGATTCAAAGAGAGTGAGATGCCAGCTCCTTTCATTCAGTCAGTAGCTTCAAACATTTCTGGTATATGAAAAACATGTTTTTCAATGGCAAAAATCAATGAATATTGTAAATGCACAAACAGTAATATCTCCACATTGCAAGGTGCAATTCTGAAATTTTTAGCTTTTTCCCGGTAATCCTAGCATGATAAAGAAGATTCAAAGAGAGTGAGATGCCAGTTCCTTTCATTCAGTCAGTAGCTTCAAACATTTCTGGTATATGAAAAACATGTTTTTCAATGGCAAAAATCAATGAATATTGTAAATGCACAAACAGTAATATCTCCACATTGCAAGGTGCAATTCTGAAATTGTTTGCTTTTTCCTGCTAATCCTAGCATGATAAAGAAGATTCAAAGAGAGTGAGATGCCAGCTCCTTTCATTCAGTCAGTAGCTTCAAACATTTCTGGTATATGAAAAACATGTTTTTCAATGGCAAAAATCAATGAATATTGTAAATGCACAAACAGTAATATCTCCACATTGCACGGTGCAATTATGAAATTTTTTGCTTTTTCCTGTTAATCCTAGCATGATAAAGAAGATTCAAAGAGAGTGAGATGCCAGCTCCTTTCATTCAGTCAGTAGCTTCAAACATTTCTGGTATATGAAAAACATGTTTTTCAATGGCAAAAATCAATGAATATTGTAAATGCACAAACAGTAATATCTCCACATTGCAAGGTGCAATTCTGAAATTTTTAGCTTTTTCCTGTTAATCCTAGCATGATAAAGAAGATTCAAAGAGAGTGAGATGCCAGCTCCTTTCATTCAGTCAGTAGCTTCAAACATTTCTGGTATATGAAAAACATGTTTTTCAATGGCAAAAATCAATGAATATTGTAAATGCACAAACAGTAATATCTCCACATTGCAAGGTGCAATTCTGAAATTTTTAGCTTTTTCCTGTTAATCCTAGCATGATAAAGAAGATTCAAAGAGAGTGAGATGCCAGCTCCTTTCATTCAGTCAGTAGCTTCAAACATTTCTGGTATATGAAAAACATGTTTTTCAATGGCAAAAATCAATGAATATTGTAAATGCACAAACAGTAATATCTCCACATTGCAAGGTGCAATTCTGAAATTTTTTGCTTTTTCCTGTTAATCCTAGCATGATAAAGAAGATTCAAAGAGAGTGAGATGCCAGCTCCTTTCATTCAGTCAGTAGCTTCAAACATTTCTGGACGTTTTTCAATGGCAAAAATCAATGAATATTGTAAATGCACAAACAGTAATATCTCCACATTGCAAGGTGCAATTCTGAAATTTTTTGCTTTTTCCTGCTAATCCTAGCATGATAAAGAAGATTCAAAGAGAGTGAGATGCCAGCTCCTTTCATTCAGTCAGTAGCTTCAAACATTTCTGGTATATGAAAAACATGTTTTTCAATGGCAAAAATCAATGAATATTGTAAATGCACAAACAGTAATATCTCCACATTGCAAAGTGCAATTCTGAAATTTTTTGCTTTTTCCTGCTAATCCTAGCATGATAAAGAAGATTCAAAGAGAGTGAGATGCCAGCTCCTTTCATTCAGTCAGTAGCTTCAAACATTTCTGGACGTTTTTCAATGGCAAAAATCAATGAATATTGTAAATGCACAAACAGTAATATCTCCACATTGCACGGTGCAATTCTGAAATTTTTTGCTTTTTCCTGCTAATCCTAGCATGATAAAGAAGATTCAAAGAGAGTGAGATGCCAGCTCCTTTCATTCAGTCAGTAGCTTCAAACATTTCTGGTATATGAAAAACATGTTTTTCAATGGCAAAAATCAATGAATATTGTAAATGCACAAACAGTAATATCTCCACATTGCAAGGTGCAATTCTGAAATTTTTTGCTTTTTCCTGCTAATCCTAGCATGATAAAGAAGATTCAAAGAGAGTGAGATGCCAGCTCCTTTCATTCAGTCAGTAGCTTCAAACATTTCTGGTATATGAAAAACATGTTTTTCAATGGCAAAAATCAATGAATATTGTAAATGCACAAACAGTAATATCTCCACATTGCACGGTGCAATTCTGAAATTTTTAGCTTTTTCCTGTTAATCCTAGCATGATAAAGAAGATTCAAAGAGAGTGAGATGCCAGCTCCTTTCATTCAGTCAGTAGCTTCAAACATTTCTGGTATATGAAAAACATGTTTTTCAATGGCAAAAATCAATGAATATTGTAAATGCACAAACAGTAATATCTCCACATTGCAAGGTGCAATTCTGAAATTTTTTGCTTTTTCCTGCTAATCCTAGCATGATAAAGAAGATTCAAAGAGAGTGAGATGCCAGCTCCTTTCATTCAGTCAGTAGCTTCAAACATTTCTGGTATATGAAAAACATGTTTTTCAATGGCAAAAATCAATGAATATTGTAAATGCACAAACAGTAATATCTCCACATTGCAAGGTGCAATTCTGAAATTTTTAGCTTTTTCCTGTTAATCCTAGCATGATAAAGAAGATTCAAAGAGAGTGAGATGCCAGCTCCTTTCATTCAGTCAGTAGCTTCAAACATTTCTGGACGTTTTTCAATGGCAAAAATCAATGAATATTGTAAATGCACAAACAGTAATATCTCCACATTGCAAGGTGCAATTCTGAAATTTTTTGCTTTTTCCTGCTAATCCTAGCATGATAAAGAAGATTCAAAGAGAGTGAGATGCCAGCTCCTTTCATTCAGTCAGTAGCTTCAAACATTTCTGGTATATGAAAAACATGTTTTTCAATGGCAAAAATCAATGAATATTGTAAATGCACAAACAGTAATATCTCCACATTGCACGGTGCAATTCTGAAATTTTTAGCTTTTTCCTGTTAATCCTAGCATGATAAAGAAGATTCAAAGAGAGTGAGATGCCAGCTCCTTTCATTCAGTCAGTAGCTTCAAACATTTCTGGTATATGAAAAACATGTTTTTCAATGGCAAAAATCAATGAATATTGTAAATGCACAAACAGTAATATCTCCACATTGCACGGTGCAATTCTGAAATTTTTAGCTTTTTCCTGTTAATCCTAGCATGATAAAGAAGATTCAAAGAGAGTGAGATGCCAGCTCCTTTCATTCAGTCAGTAGCTTCAAACATTTCTGGTATATGAAAAACATGTTTTTCAATGGCAAAAATCAATGAATATTGTAAATGCACAAACAGTAATATCTCCACATTGCAAGGTGCAATTCTGAAATTTTTTGCTTTTTCCTGTTAATCCTAGCATGATAAAGAAGATTCAAAGAGAGTGAGATGCCAGCTCCTTTCATTCAGTCAGTAGCTTCAAACATTTCTGGTATATGAAAAACATGTTTTTCAATGGCAAAAATCAATGAATATTGTAAATGCACAAACAGTAATATCTCCACATTGCACGGTGCAATTCTGAAATTTTTTGCTTTTTCCTGTTAATCCTAGCATGATAAAGAAGATTCAAAGAGAGTGAGATGCCAGCTCCTTTCATTCAGTCAGTAGCTTCAAACATTTCTGGTATATGAAAAACATGTTTTTCAATGGCAAAAATCAATGAATATTGTAAATGCACAAACAGTAATATCTCCACATTGCACGGTGCAATTCTGAAATTTTTTGCTTTTTCCTGCTAATCCTAGCATGATAAAGAAGATTCAAAGAGAGTGAGATGCCAGCTCCTTTCATTCAGTCAGTAGCTTCAAACATTTCTGGTATATGAAAAACATGTTATTCAATGGCAAAAATCAATGAATATTGTAAATGCACAAACAGTAATATCTCCACATTGCACGGTGCAATTCTGAAATTTTTTGCTTTTTCCTGCTAATCCTAGCATGATAAAGAAGATTCAAAGAGAGTGAGATGCCAGCTCCTTTCATTCAGTCAGTAGCTTCAAACATTTCTGGACGTTTTTCAATGGCAAAAATCAATGAATATTGTAAATGCACAAACAGTAATATCTCCACATTGCACGGTGCAATTCTGAAATTTTTAGCTTTTTCCTGCTAATCCTAGCATGATAAAGAAGATTCAAAGAGAGTGAGATGCCAGCTCCTTTCATTCAGTCAGTAGCTTCAAACATTTCTGGACGTTTTTCAATGGCAAAAATCAATGAATATTGTAAATGCACAAACAGTAATATCTCCACATTGCAAGGTGCAATTCTGAAATTTTTAGCTTTTTCCTGCTAATCCTAGCATGATAAAGAAGATTCAAAGAGAGTGAGATGCCAGCTCCTTTCATTCAGTCAGTAGCTTCAAACATTTCTGGTATATGAAAAACATGTTTTTCAATGGCAAAAATCAATGAATATTGTAAATGCACAAACAGTAATATCTCCACATTGCAAGGTGCAATTCTGAAATTTTTAGCTTTTTCCTGCTAATCCTAGCATGATAAAGAAGATTCAAAGAGAGTGAGATGCCAGCTCCTTTCATTCAGTCAGTAGCTTCAAACATTTCTGGTATATGAAAAACATGTTTTTCCATGGCAAAAATCAATGAATATTGTAAATGCACAAACAGTAATATCTCCACATTGCACGGTGCAATTCTGAAATTTTTTGCTTTTTCCTGCTAATCCTAGCATGATAAAGAAGATTCAAAGAGAGTGAGATGCCAGCTCCTTTCATTCAGTCAGTAGCTTCAAACATTTCTGGTATATGAAAAACATGTTTTTCAATGGCAAAAATCAATGAATATTGTAAATGCACAAACAGTAATATCTCCACATTGCAAGGTGCAATTCTGAAATTTTTAGCTTTTTCCTGCTAATCCTAGCATGATAAAGAAGATTCAAAGAGAGTGAGATGCCAGCTCCTTTCATTCAGTCAGTAGCTTCAAACATTTCTGGTATATGAAAAACATGTTTTTCAATGGCAAAAATCAATGAATATTGTAAATGCACAAACAGTAATATCTCCACATTGCAAGGTGCAATTCTGAAATTTTTTGCTTTTTCCTGTTAATCCTAGCATGATAAAGAAGATTCAAAGAGAGTGAGATGCCAGCTCCTTTCATTCAGTCAGTAGCTTCAAACATTTCTGGACGTTTTTCAATGGCAAAAATCAATGAATATTGTAAATGCACAAACAGTAATATCTCCACATTGCAAGGTGCAATTCTGAAATTTTTAGCTTTTTCCTGCTAATCCTAGCATGATAAAGAAGATTCAAAGAGAGTGAGATGCCAGCTCCTTTCATTCAGTCAGTAGCTTCAAACATTTCTGGTATATGAAAAACATGTTTTTCAATGGCAAAAATCAATGAATATTGTAAATGCACAAACAGTAATATCTCCACATTGCAAGGTGCAATTCTGAAATTTTTTGCTTTTTCCTGTTAATCCTAGCATGATAAAGAAGATTCAAAGAGAGTGAGATGCCAGCTCCTTTCATTCAGTCAGTAGCTTCAAACATTTCTGGTATATGAAAAACATGTTTTTCAATGGCAAAAATCAATGAATATTGTAAATGCACAAACAGTAATATCTCCACATTGCAAGGTGCAATTCTGAAATTTTTTGCTTTTTCCTGCTAATCCTAGCATGATAAAGAAGATTCAAAGAGAGTGAGATGCCAGCTCCTTTCATTCAGTCAGTAGCTTCAAACATTTCTGGATTCTGGACGTTTTTCAATGGCAAAAATCAATGAATATTGTAAATGCACAAACAGTAATATCTCCACATTGCACGGTGCAATTCTGAAATTTTTTGCTTTTTCCTGCTAATCCTAGCATGATAAAGAAGATTCAAAGAGAGTGAGATGCCAGCTCCTTTCATTCAGTCAGTAGCTTCAAACATTTCTGGTATATGAAAAACATGTTTTTCAATGGCAAAAATCAATGAATATTGTAAATGCACAAACAGTAATATCTCCACATTGCAAGGTGCAATTCTGAAATTTTTTGCTTTTTCCTGCTAATCCTAGCATGATAAAGAAGATTCAAAGAGAGTGAGATGCCAGCTCCTTTCATTCAGTCAGTAGCTTCAAACATTTCTGGTATATGAAAAACATGTTTTTCAATGGCAAAAATCAATGAATATTGTTAATGCACAAACAGTAATATCTCCACATTGCACGGTGCAATTCTGAAATTTTTTGCTTTTTCCTGCTAATCCTAGCATGATAAAGAAGATTCAAAGAGAGTGAGATGCCAGCTCCTTTCATTCAGTCAGTAGCTTCAAACATTTCTGGTATATGAAAAACATGTTTTTCAATGGCAAAAATCAATGAATATTGTAAATGCACAAACAGTAATATCTCCACATTGCACGGTGCAATTCTGAAATTTTTTGCTTTTTCCTGCTAATCCTAGCATGATAAAGAAGATTCAAAGAGAGTGAGATGCCAGCTCCTTTCATTCAGTCAGTAGCTTCAAACATTTCTGGTATATGAAAAACATGTTTTTCAATGGCAAAAATCAATGAATATTGTAAATGCACAAACAGTAATATCTCCACATTGCAAGGTGCAATTCTGAAATTTTTTGCTTTTTCCTGCTAATCCTAGCATGATAAAGAAGATTCAAAGAGAGTGAGATGCCAGCTCCTTTCATTCAGTCAGTAGCTTCAAACATTTCTGGTATATGAAAAACATGTTTTTCAATGGCAAAAATCAATGAATATTGTAAATGCACAAACAGTAATATCTCCACATTGCACGGTGCAATTCTGAAATTTTTTGCTTTTTACTGTTAATCCTAGCATGATAAAGAAGATTCAAAGAGAGTGAGATGCCAGCTCCTTTCATTCAGTCAGTAGCTTCAAACATTTCTGGTATATGAAAAACATGTTTTTCAATGGCAAAAATCAATGAATATTGTAAATGCACAAACAGTAATATCTCCACATTGCACGGTGCAATTCTGAAATTTTTTGCTTTTTCCTGCTAATCCTAGCATGATAAAGAAGATTCAAAGAGAGTGAGATGCCAGCTCCTTTCATTCAGTCAGTAGCTTCAAACATTTCTGGTATATGAAAAACATGTTTTTCAATGGCAAAAATCAATGAATATTGTAAATGCACAAACAGTAATATCTCCACATTGCACGGTGCAATTCTGAAATTTTTTGCTTTTTCCTGTTAATCCTAGCATGATAAAGAAGATTCAAAGAGAGTGAGATGCCAGCTCCTTTCATTCAGTCAGTAGCTTCAAACATTTCTGGTATATGAAAAACATGTTTTTCAATGGCAAAAATCAATGAATATTGTAAATGCACAAACAGTAATATCTCCACATTGCAAGGTGCAATTCTGAAATTTTTTGCTTTTTCCTGTTAATCCTAGCATGATAAAGAAGATTCAAAGAGAGTGAGATGCCAGCTCCTTTCATTCAGTCAGTAGCTTCAAACATTTCTGGACGTTTTTCAATGGCAAAAATCAATGAATATTGTAAATGCACAAACAGTAATATCTCCACATTGCAAGGTGCAATTCTGAAATTTTTAGCTTTTTCCTGTTAATCCTAGCATGATAAAGAAGATTCAAAGAGAGTGAGATGCCAGCTCCTTTCATTCAGTCAGTAGCTTCAAACATTTCTGGTATATGAAAAACATGTTTTTCAATGGCAAAAATCAATGAATATTGTAAATGCACAAACAGTAATATCTCCACATTGCACGGTGCAATTCTGAAATTTTTAGCTTTTTCCTGCTAATCCTAGCATGATAAAGAAGATTCAAAGAGAGTGAGATGCCAGCTCCTTTCATTCAGTCAGTAGCTTCAAACATTTCTGGACGTTTTTCAATGGCAAAAATCAATGAATATTGTAAATGCACAAACAGTAATATCTCCACATTGCACGGTGCAATTCTGAAATTTTTTGCTTTTTCCTGTTAATCCTAGCATGATAAAGAAGATTCAAAGAGAGTGAGATGCCAGCTCCTTTCATTCAGTCAGTAGCTTCAAACATTTCTGGTATATGAAAAACATGTTTTTCAATGGCAAAAATCAATGAATATTGTAAATGCACAAACAGTAATATCTCCACATTGCAAGGTGCAATTCTGAAATTTTTTGCTTTTTCCTGTTAATCCTAGCATGATAAAGAAGATTCAAAGAGAGTGAGATGCCAGCTCCTTTCATTCAGTCAGTAGCTTCAAACATTTCTGGACGTTTTTCAATGGCAAAAATCAATGAATATTGTAAATGCACAAACAGTAATATCTCCACATTGCAAGGTGCAATTCTGAAATTTTTAGCTTTTTCTTGTTAATCCTAGCATGATAAAGAAGATTCAAAGAGAGTGAGATGCCAGCTCCTTTCATTCAGTCAGTAGCTTCAAACATTTCTGGTATATGAAAAACATGTTTTTCAATGGCAAAAATCAATGAATATTGTAAATGCACAAACAGTAATATCTCCACATTGCACGGTGCAATTCTGAAATTTTTTGCTTTTTCCTGCTAATCCTAGCATGATAAAGAAGATTCAAAGAGAGTGAGATGCCAGCTCCTTTCATTCAGTCAGTAGCTTCAAACATTTCTGGTATATGAAAAACATGTTTTTCAATGGCAAAAATCAATGAATATTGTAAATGCACAAACAGTAATATCTCCACATTGCACGGTGCAATTCTGAAATTTTTTGCTTTTTCCTGCTAATCCTAGCATGATAAAGAAGATTCAAAGAGAGTGAGATGCCAGCTCCTTTCATTCAGTCAGTAGCTTCAAACATTTCTGGACGTTTTTCAATGGCAAAAATCAATGAATATTGTAAATGCACAAACAGTAATATCTCCACATTGCACGGTGCAATTCTGAAATTTTTAGCTTTTTCCTGCTAATCCTAGCATGATAAAGAAGATTCAAAGAGAGTGAGATGCCAGCTCCTTTCATTCAGTCAGTAGCTTCAAACATTTCTGGATGTTTTTCAATGGCAAAAATCAATGAATATTGTAAATGCACAAACAGTAATATCTCCACATTGCAAGGTGCAATTCTGAAATTTTTAGCTTTTTCCTGCTAATCCTAGCATGATAAAGAAGATTCAAAGAGAGTGAGATGCCAGCTCCTTTCATTCAGTCAGTAGCTTCAAACATTTCTGGTATATGAAAAACATGTTTTTCAATGGCAAAAATCAATGAATATTGTAAATGCACAAACAGTAATATCTCCACATTGCAAGGTGCAATTCTGAAATTTTTAGCTTTTTCCTGCTAATCCTAGCATGATAAAGAAGATTCAAAGAGAGTGAGATGCCAGCTCCTTTCATTCAGTCAGTAGCTTCAAACATTTCTGGTATATGAAAAACATGTTTTTCAATGGCAAAAATCAATGAATATTGTAAATGCACAAACAGTAATATCTCCACATTGCACGGTGCAATTCTGAAATTTTTTGCTTTTTCCTGCTAATCCTAGCATGATAAAGAAGATTCAAAGAGAGTGAGATGCCAGCTCCTTTCATTCAGTCAGTAGCTTCAAACATTTCTGGTATATGAAAAACATGTTTTTCAATGGCAAAAATCAATGAATATTGTAAATGCACAAACAGTAATATCTCCACATTGCAAGGTGCAATTCTGAAATTTTTAGCTTTTTCCTGCTAATCCTAGCATGATAAAGAAGATTCAAAGAGAGTGAGATGCCAGCTCCTTTCATTCAGTCAGTAGCTTCAAACATTTCTGGTATATGAAAAACATGTTTTTCAATGGCAAAAATCAATGAATATTGTAAATGCACAAACAGTAATATCTCCACATTGCAAGGTGCAATTCTGAAATTTTTTGCTTTTTCCTGTTAATCCTAGCATGATAAAGAAGATTCAAAGAGAGTGAGATGCCAGCTCCTTTCATTCAGTCAGTAGCTTCAAACATTTCTGGACGTTTTTCAATGGCAAAAATCAATGAATATTGTAAATGCACAAACAGTAATATCTCCACATTGCAAGGTGCAATTCTGAAATTTTTAGCTTTTTCCTGCTAATCCTAGCATGATAAAGAAGATTCAAAGAGAGTGAGATGCCAGCTCCTTTCATTCAGTCAGTAGCTTCAAACATTTCTGGTATATGAAAAACATGTTTTTCAATGGCAAAAATCAATGAATATTGTAAATGCACAAACAGTAATATCTCCACATTGCACGGTGCAATTCTGAAATTTTTTGCTTTTTCCTGCTAATCCTAGCATGATAAAGAAGATTCAAAGAGAGTGAGATGCCAGCTCCTTTCATTCAGTCAGTAGCTTCAAACATTTCTGGTATATGAAAAACATGTTTTTCAATGGCAAAAATCAATGAATATTGTAAATGCACAAACAGTAATATCTCCACATTGCACGGTGCAATTCTGAAATTTTTTGCTTTTTCCTGCTAATCCTAGCATGATAAAGAAGATTCAAAGAGAGTGAGATGCCAGCTCCTTTCATTCAGTCAGTAGCTTCAAACATTTCTGGACGTTTTTCAATGGCAAAAATCAATGAATATTGTAAATGCACAAACAGTAATATCTCCACATTGCACGGTGCAATTCTGAAATTTTTAGCTTTTTCCTGCTAATCCTAGCATGATAAAGAAGATTCAAAGAGAGTGAGATGCCAGCTCCTTTCATTCAGTCAGTAGCTTCAAACATTTCTGGACGTTTTTCAATGGCAAAAATCAATGAATATTGTAAATGCACAAACAGTAATATCTCCACATTGCACGGTGCAATTCTGAAATTTTTTGCTTTTTCCTGCTAATCCTAGCATGATAAAGAAGATTCAAAGAGAGTGAGATGCCAGCTCCTTTCATTCAGTCAGTAGCTTCAAACATTTCTGGACGTTTTTCAATGGCAAAAATCAATGAATATTGTAAATGCACAAACAGTAATATCTCCACATTGCACGGTGCAATTCTGAAATTTTTTGCTTTTTCCTGTTAATCCTAGCATGATAAAGAAGATTCAAAGAGAGTGAGATGCCAGCTCCTTTCATTCAGTCAGTAGCTTCAAACATTTCTGGTATATGAAAAACATGTTTTTCAATGGCAAAAATCAATGAATATTGTAAATGCACAAACAGTAATATCTCCACATTGCACGGTGGAATTCTGAAATTTTTAGCTTTTTCCTGTTAATCCTAGCATGATAAAGAAGATTCAAAGAGAGTGAGATGCCAGCTCCTTTCATTCAGTCAGTAGCTTCAAACATTTCTGGTATATGAAAAACATGTTTTTCAATGGCAAAAATCAATGAATATTGTAAATGCACAAACAGTAATATCTCCACATTGCAAGGTGCAATTCTGAAATTTTTTGCTTTTTCCTGCTAATCCTAGCATGATAAAGAAGATTCAAAGAGAGTGAGATGCCAGCTCCTTTCATTCAGTCAGTAGCTTCAAACATTTCTGGTATATGAAAAACATGTTTTTCAATGGCAAAAATCAATGAATATTGTAAATGCACAAACAGTAATATCTCCACATTGCACGGTGCAATTCTGAAATTTTTAGCTTTTTCCTGTTAATCCTAGCATGATAAAGAAGATTCAAAGAGAGTGAGATGCCAGCTCCTTTCATTCAGTCAGTAGCTTCAAACATTTCTGGACGTTTTTCAATGGCAAAAATCAATGAATATTGTAAATGCACAAACAGTAATATCTCCACATTGCACGGTGCAATTCTGAAATTTTTTGCTTTTTCCTGTTAATCCTAGCATGATAAAGAAGATTCAAAGAGAGTGAGATGCCAGCTCCTTTCATTCAGTCAGTAGCTTCAAACATTTCTGGTATATGAAAAACATGTTTTTCAATGGCAAAAATCAATGAATATTGTAAATGCACAAACAGTAATATCTCCACATTGCACGGTGCAATTCTGAAATTTTTAGCTTTTTCCTGTTAATCCTAGCATGATAAAGAAGATTCAAAGAGAGTGAGATGCCAGCTCCTTTCATTCAGTCAGTAGCTTCAAACATTTCTGGTATATGAAAAACATGTTTTTCAATGCAAAAATCAATGAATATTGTAAATGCACAAACAGTAATATCTCCACATTGCACGGTGCAATTCTGAAATTTTT
>NW_027369106.1:0-45041 GCF_046119375.1 Phyllobates terribilis
CCTGACTGATAGCAGTCCATTCTTGCATAATCAATGCTTGCATTTTGCCAGAATTTGTTGGTTTTTGTTTGTCCACCCGTCTCTTGATGATTGACCACAAGTTCTCAATGGGATTAAGATCTAGGGAGTTTCCAGGCCATGGACCCAAAATCTCTATGTTTTGTTCCATGAGCCATTTAGTTATCACCTTTGCTTTATGTCAAGGTGCTCCATCATGCTGGAAAAGGCATTGTTGGGCGCCAAACTGCTCTTGGACGGTTGGGAGAAGTTGCTCTTGGAGGACATTCTGGTACCATTCTTTATTCATGGCTGTGTTTTTAGGCAAGACAGTGAGTGAGCCAATTCCCTTGGCTGAGAAGCAACCCCACACATGAATGGTTTCAGGATGCTTTACAGTTGGCATGAGACAAGACTGGTGGTAGCGCTCACCTCTTCTTCTCCGAATAAGCTGTTTTCCAGATGTCCCAAACAGTCGAAAAGGGGATCATCAGAGAAAATGACTTTGCCCCAGTCCTCAGCAGTCCACTCCCTGTACCTTTTGCAGAATATCAGTCGGTCCCTAATGTTTTTTTCTAGAGAGAAGTGGCTTCTTTGCTGCCCTCCTTGAAACCAGCCCTTGCTCAAAGAGTCTCCGCCTCACAGTGCGTGCAGAAGCACTCACACCAGCCTGCTGCCATTCCTGAGCAAGCTCGGCACTGCTGGTAGTCCGATCCCGCAGCTGAAACAGTTTTAAGATACGGTCCTGGCGCTTGCTGGTCTTTCTTGGGCGCCCTGGAGCCTTTTTGACAACAATGGAAGCTCTCTCCTTGAAGTTCTTGATGATGCGATAGATTGTTGACTGAGGTGCAATCTTTGTAGCTGCGATACTCTTCCCTGTTAGGCCATTTTTGTGCAGTGCAATGATGGCTGCACGTGTTTCTTTAGGGATAACCATGGTTAACTGAAGAGAAACAATGATACCAAGAACCAGCCTCCTTTTAAAGTGTCCAGTGATGTCATTCTTACTTAATCATGATTGATTGATCGCCAGCCCTGTCCTCATCAACACCCACACCTGTGTTAATGGATCAATCACTAAAACGATGTTAGCTGCTCCTTTTAAGGCAGGACTGCAATGATGTAGAAATGTGTTTTGGGGGTTAAAGTTCATTTTCTGGGCAAATATTGACTTTGCAAGTACAGTAATTGCTGTTAAGCTGATCACTCTTTGACATTCAGGAGTATATGCAAATTGCCATTACAAAAAATGAAGCAGTAAACTTTGGAAAAATTACTATTTGTCTCAATCTCAATACTTTTGGCCATGACGGTAGAGAATGGGGTTGCTAAAAGATGTCCACAAAAAATCCACTCCGATCTAGATGGCTCAATGGTGAATCAGCTAGAATAGAGTTACTAAAATGAGGTCCTCAAAAAATCCACTCCAATACAATGTTGTAAATTATGAGGACTCTGTTGCTGCGCTCTGTTATGTTTCTCCCTGCGAAGCTCCACTCACTCTTTGAAAAACTTGATTCCAGTCACCTCAGCACCAAACAGTACAGATTGGAGGCTACAAGGAACATCCTCAAAATACCCACTCCAATCTAGACGGCTCACTAGTGAATCAGCTAGAATGGAGTTGCTCAAATAAGGTCCTCAAAAAATCCACTCCAATACAATGTTGTAAATTATGAGGACTCTGTTGCTGCGCTCTGTTACGTTTTTCCCCACGTAAAACTGAATGATCAGCGCTGTGTGTGATTATTTATATTACAAAAAGCGATAATAAAATGCAAGTTCGATTAATTATGAAAAAAATAAAATTTTGCCCTTTGGAAATACGTAATAAATATAACAGTTTGAGCAAGTACTTAAAAAATAAAAACATGAAATCATTAGAATTATAAGGCTGATATATATCTACAATGTGTGTACATTCCAATTCCACTACATTGCAGGCTATGAGGATCCGGGAATCTGCTCCATTCTGGACATTGGAGGTGATTTTTTGAGGAACTTCAGTGTAGAAACTGAACTGTCTAGAATGGAGAAGCTGCAGAGAGATCATCAAAAGATCAACTCCGATCCAGTCACCTCACCAGTGAATCAGCTAGAGTGGAGATGCTGGAATGAGATCCTCAAAATATCCCTCCGATCCAGTCACCTGACCAGTGAATCAGCTAGAGTGGAGCTGCTAAAATGAGGACCACAAAATATCCCCCCGATCCAGTCACTTCAGTAGTGATCCGTCTAGAGTGGAGCTGCTAAAATGAGGACCACAAAATATCCCTCCGATCCAGTCACCTGACCAGTGAATCAGCTAGAGTGGAGATGCTGGAATGAGATCCTCAAAATATCCCTCCGATCCAGTCACCTCACCAGTGAATCAGCTAGAGTGGAGATGCTGGAATGAGATCCTCAAAATATCCCTCCGATCCAGTCACCTGACCAGTGAATCAGCTAGAGTGGAGCTGCTAAAATGAGGACCACAAAATATCCCCCCGATCCAGTCACTTCACCAGTGAATCAGCTAGAGTGGAGATGCTGGAATGAGGACCACAAAATATCCCCCCGATCCAGTCACTTCACCAGTGAATCAGCTAGAGTGGAGATGCTGGAATGAGGACCACAAAATATCCCCCCGATCCAGTCACTTCACCAGTGAATCAGCTAGAGTGGAGATGCTGGAATGAGGACCACAAAATATCCGCTTCGATCCAGTCACTTCAGTAGTGATCCGTCTAGAGTGGAGCTGATAAAATGAGGACCACAAAAAAGCAACTCCAAACTAGACGGCTCAATGGTGAATCAGCTAGAATGGAGTTGATTGTTTGAGGACCACAAATAATCAACTCCAAACTAGATGCAACCCTACT
The DNA here is from genome assembly GCF_046119375.1 of Phyllobates terribilis. Classification (NCBI taxonomy): domain Eukaryota; kingdom Metazoa; phylum Chordata; class Amphibia; order Anura; family Dendrobatidae; genus Phyllobates; species Phyllobates terribilis. Next base: position 2,859 of record NW_027369106.1, read on the forward strand.
CTGACTCCAATCACCCAGCTACAGCGTCACCACGCCTCAGCAACAGGCTGTGTCCGCGCATGCGCACACTTCCGGGTCGGACACTCACTTCCGTTTGACCCTTTTCCTTCCCTCCCCTCACTATTTCTGACACACAGTACTTTACAGCACAACGCAGCAATTTACAGATATAAAAAAAATACACTAACACCTATAGCGACCAGACGCGGTGAATGGAGGATTACAATCCTGTTAGTGTGTAATAATATGACTTTCTTTCAGCGGAAGTGACGTGCGTACTCTGCAGCGCCGCAGTGTTAGAACTCCCCCTTGTGGTTGGCTGGGCTGACGGGCTGTTACTCATTGCTGAATGTCATGGCCGCCTCTACGGGGACAGACTGACCGTCAGTGCGGGAGATCTTCACCTCCATGCAGTACGGCCCGGCTCCTGAGGCCGCCAGTGTCGCGCAGGTGAGGCGTCAGTGCGGGCTGCTCTGTGTTCTGGGGCTCCGGCATCACCTGTAAGAGCCGCAGGCTACAAATTGCAGGTGTGCACAAGACTGATGGGAAAAGTGTCGTGCGATGACGCTTTTTTTTCAGTGCAGTGATTGTGCTCTTCTAATATTGCGACATTTTTAAAAAAAATAATCTAAACTTGCCTGATTGTTTGTCTGCTGTAAGGGCCTGTTCACACAGTGCGTTTTTTTTGGTAAAAAATAAATAAATTTAGTGATAAAAGATTGCATTAAAATTTAGCTTTAAATCTGCATTAAATAAAGGGTAAAATGCAGCAATAATCAGAAAAAAATGTATTTTGGCATAAAAAAACTGCAGCATGTGAACACGGAAAGATTTCTGCAACTTTGCATTTTTTTTTGCAGCAAGGTCGCCTAAAATAAACGAACAACATCGCGGATATTGAACTCCACAACACAAGTTTTGGGAAAACCCGCTAATAAAAAAAAAAAAAAAAAAATGCATCCGGATTTATATGCGTTTGCAATCTTCTGACTTTGTCAATTAAGTTTTATTAAAGGCGTATTCACATGTTGCAATTTTTCCATAGGAAAAAAAAAAAATCGCTGCATTTTATAGGACCAGCAAAGTGAATGAGTTTCCTGAAATCGTATTTTTCTTTCCATTTGCGCCTTTTTTAAAGTCTATTTTATATGTCCATTTTTTTTTATTTATTTACTTTATTTATTTATTAATTGATTTATTTATTTCCCATTGTCGGCACAGGTTGGAGATCTCAGATGTTTTTGCTTAAATGTATCCATCTCCCACCCCAGAGGGATTTTTTTTTAATGTCCATCTGCATTTTTTCGCTGAAATGTTGCAACCTGTGGCTTTTTGCACTAAAAAATAGCGAAAAAAAAAATTAGAGCATTTTTTATTCTGGGCAAAAGTTCTGAACACGTGCTCAAAAGAAAATAGGTGACCATAAGACAAAAAAATAAATAAGTGACTTAAAAATATACAAATGATGAATCTGGGACTTTAGTTTTTTTTTATTTTTTTTGTGATTTTTTTTAAATTTATTTTTATAAATCATAATGTGACAAAAAAAGTATTTTTAATTTATTTGTTGTTTCGTTCTTTTCCCATATTTGGTCCATGCAGACCCTCGGTCCACGAAAAAAGAGAATAGCCCCATAAAATGTGCGTCAGTTGGGATAATGCACAACAAGGTGACAAACACCAATGTGTGAATGCGGCTTAATGGTGTGAGAGAGTCTCCGGCAAATCGTCACCTTCTGTCTATATACAAAGCCCGTTTCCATTACCTGGATATTACCACCAGGTAATATTACATTGCACTCTGTATCAGACCGTACAACCATCTTGCTGGGTTGCAATACCATACACCGCCAACAGACAAGAGTGGCGCTGTTTCTAGAAAGAAAAGAAAAAAACACTTTTTTTTTAAATTTTGATCAAACATTTAAGCATCAGAAGTTAATTAACTTTTAGAAACTTTTTTTTTTTAATGTTTGTGAAAGTTTTCATTAGTCAATAACAAAATAACTTCAGGATCCAAGGGATTTTTTTTTCAACAGTAGATGAATCCTTCTCTATATATGTAACTCAAGGCTGTTGGGGAACTATAACACCCATCATGCCATGATGTGGCCATTTCTTGGAGTTGTAGACCTCCGATCCAGATGTTGATTGAGGTCAGATTGGAGGTTGTTGAGGACAGATTGCTGACTGTTTCCCTCATCAGATTCACGTGATGGCTTGGTAAGGTTTTGCTCTGTGTAATCCTCCAGTTCCTCTTCGTTGTTGCACATGACTTGTACACGACTTCCTGGAGGCGTCTTCTTTCCTTGAGAAAGATCAGAAAGGAGCCGTCGTGTTCTCCTGGAATCACCAAACCCAGACTCCTCCATCAGACGTAGATAGAGAAGTGTGATCCGTCACTGCACAGAACACGTCTCCTCCAGAGTCCAGTGGTGATGGCTTTACACCACTCCATCCGACACTCTGCATTGTGCTTGGTGATATACGGCTGCATGAAGCTTCCGGCAGGGGCGCAGTGTTTGTGCTCATATTAATACCAGAGGAGGTCTGGACTCTTATTACAGGACCGCTCTGGTATCAGTGAGCTCTTTTCCTTCCTTAATTCCAAAAACAAAAAATGGCCAATCAAGATCATTGCATTTTGGAAGTCAAAAAAAGAAGGGGAGGGAACTGAGCCCCTTTATTTTTCCAGGACAGGGGTCTTTTGTGGTGAAGGTGTGGACAACAGCAGCTGATGCACCGAGTCTTAAAGCGAGGCAATGCTCCCTGGGGATAAAAAAGGTATACACCAAAAGGCAAAAATACTGCCACTGGTTGGAGACGGGTGCACTGTGAGTGAATGTAGTATAAAGTACAGCTAAAGCCTCCTCAAAAAAGATTGAAGCACCATTTATAGGCGGCTGCTTCAGTATTGCTGGAATGTTTCTCTTCACAATCTAGTGGTGTCTGCAGTACCCCCTAAGATCCAATTTAAAGCCTTGCCCTGTACTGACGAGAATGCCAAAACAGCTGACGGGTTTCTCTTCATTTTGGAAGAGTTCTAGTTTTGTCTTATAGGTACTTTGTATCGCCACTCTTTTCTTAAAGGGTAATTTGTCAGTAGGTTTTGCTATGTAATCTGAGAGCACTATGAGGGTGGAGAGACCCTGATTCCACCGATGTGTCACTTACTAGGCTGTGTTTTGCCTTTTCATTAAAATCAGTGATTTATCAGCAGGAGATTATCACTACAGGACGAGGTGTCTCGTGCCTCCTGGTCCAACCATGCCTCCATCACTGATTGTCGGCGCTGCTGTTCTCTTTGATTGGCAGCAGCAGTTACATGGCACCACACTGTCAATCAGTGGCCATTGACTGGCTGCAGCCTTTGCTATTTTGTTCGATTTTACGGAATATTGATGCGCTGCAGCTGATCAGCAACGGCTCATTGGCTGCAGTGGTCACTTGACACTACTGGTAGCAGCAGCGCTGACAATGCTGAAGCGGTGCGGCTGCGGGAGGCGAGTGTATAATGATTTTACCTTCTATGGGGCCCTGAATTGATCAAGTTTTTCAAAATTTTGAAATCCGTCCACAAATAGTTAACGCTGTTGCTCCTGTATTGTATAGCAGTGCGTGACGGAGGCGACTTGAGAGCGTTCGCCCCCCAGGTCTGCAGGGATTGGCTGGGAGCCGCGGCCTCCCCTGTGTACATGGCTCCCTATACATCACAATGACCGGGAATGGACAAAGGTTCCTTTCTTGTTAGTCAGTGCAGGCTACATTTTAACAGGATCCTCGTGCCTCCAGGAGCCCAGCGTCATCTTGTAACCCTTTGTCTGAAGTTGATCTGCAGCTTCAAAGCTAAAAAAAAAAAAAAATCTTCAGTTCTTTAAGGCAAATATTTTATGAATATGCTTGTCCCAGTGCAGCCACAATGAAGATTTTTTTTGTTAGATTACCCTTAAAGGGAATCTGTCAGCAGGTTTTACTATGTAATCTGAGGACTGCATCATATAGGAGCAGAGACCCTGATTCCGGTGATGTCACTTACTGAGCTGTTTGGTGCAGTTATGATAGAATCCCTGTTTTCTCTGCTGTAGATCTCGGAATGCTGAGCCGTATATAACCCCGCCCACACCCCTGATTGGCTGCTTCCTGTGTACACTGTCAGCAAACTGCCAATCAGTGGTGGAGTTACAAATTAACTGGACTGCTGTGCAAGTGATAAAACAGATTGAATTGAAACTACAGCAAACAGCCTAATAAGTGACACATCGCTGGAACCAGACTCTCTGCCCCTACATCATGCTGCTCTGATTCCCTTTAAATAGTAATTTAAATACAATTTTTTTTTTCATTTATTTTGTCCAGCATGGTTTTTTTTTTTACAGGAATGAGGACAAATTCCCTGATAAAGTGATTTAAAAAGTTTTATAACTTTTCCTACTGAAAAAATAAACTTTTTCTAACTCTGCATATATGCTGACTTTTACAGTGGTCACAATCTTGCTCCCTGGTCCATGTTTTTTCTCCCCGGTATCATTGATAAGTCCCCATGATCTGTACACACTGTGTCTTCCTCCTTGGCCTTGTCCTCTCATTATATGGGGTCACTCCCCCGCAGTCCGGTGGGTCATCACCCCCAAGAACATCAGAATGAAGGAGTTGAAAATCTGTTTGCACTTCATGGTATTTCATCACTGACCTTCACAGTCTGGTGGATTTTCGGTGATTGCAGAGTGTAAGAGACCTAAAGATAAGACCGAGCCGCGCGTGTCCCCCATATCACTGGAGGCTGTAATCCACAATCTATCTGTCCCACATGATGGCTCCACGTATCTAGGAGCTGTAATACTGTCAAGTACATGGTGCGTCACTTGCTCAGCCTGTTCATTTTAAGAGCATTAAGCCTACTTACAGGCACAATTAGTATATACGGCACCTCCCTATAAACAACAACAACCTACAAATTTAATGGAAGCAAACAGCCAGTAGCATAGAAATAATAATCTTTATTACCAAAAAAAGCTAACATATTTTTAAAAAGGGAAAATAACTAGCAAAATTTAAAAAAAAAAAAAAAAAGATCATATCAAACTATACCACTGGAGGGAGCTGATGTTCACTAGTAGTTATAGTTTATAGTGAAAATCAAGAGTAAGCTCCATATGTTAGCAGCGTATGCATAGGCCAGTAGTTCTAAGTAATTCCAAATGGTATTAGCGTCTATACATATAAAGCTAGCAAGTCCACAATAGCATCATTCAAAATAAATGGGAGGATACCCATCCCCCTGGAAGAGGCATCGTGTGAAACGCGCGTTGGGGCCATTATTTTCAAACTCAGGTCATACCTGCTGCTCCCTATTTCACTATAAGCACTTTATATTCTTTGTGACTATATTGGATGTGTAATCCTGTGCACTATACCTTGTCTAATGTGATTGATTTATATGCATTTGCACATAGCACTTGCAATTCTTCACTTTGCTTGTGGTGGCGCTGCAGGAAAAGTGAGCACTTGCCATGGGGTTCACTTGTGGATTACTGATTTTTGAGACGACTTTTACAATAGAAGATTTTAAACCAAACAATCCCTCTCTGGTCATTTCTAAGCGTGGTTTCCATCAAAAGGCGGGCAATAAACGCTTTTTCTCATCATGATCAATGGCCAAAAAATGTCAAAGTCCTCTTGATAACGGGTAACTTTGCTAAATACCCTTGGATTTTTAATTCTATAGTTAATGGCTCATTGTCTAAGATACCGGATACCGCTGCAGTCTATCGTTGGTGACTGATCTCCAAGGCAAAGAGAGCAGCGCTTACAAGCTCTTTCCTCCAGTATGGGGAAGAGCACAGCTGGAATCAGTGGCGTGACAACACCACTGGCCGTAAGTGCCTCTCGAGCGGTGAGTGCGCGCCGCCTCTCGAATGGTGAGTGCGCGCCGCCTCTCGAGCGAGGCCTGATTTCTCATTATCAGTCTTTTTTTTTTTTTCCCTGATTTTATGATTTTATTTTTATCTTTTTATACTTATGGTTTTATTTGTTTTTTTCCCTCTCTAGGCCTGGCTTGACAGTCACGAACGAAGCTTTGGTCATTTTATCGGTGGCAAATGGATAAAACCGAATGGAAGGCCGTCGTACGCTACTAAGAATCCAGCAACGGGTGAGTGGTCACTTTCGGAATAATGTAATCAAATCTACACGTAACCTGATCGTCCTGAACTGCAAAGTGTAAATGAGGCTTAAGTATATGATAATGGCAATACCGCCTTTGACCACTAGATGCTGCCATTATACATCTATAATCTTCAGCACATGTAATCTTTCAGTGGACATTGGATTTATCAGGTCCTGGGAAAGCTGGGTGACAACTGATATGGTCACCTCAATGGCTTCTCTTCCAAATAGATTTAACCTAGAAACGGCCCATATTGTCATGGCACCTCCAAATAATTGCAAAAACCTATAAAGGAATGGAAACAAATGCCACCCAGAATCAACATACACAGTATTTTATTAATCAAAACCAAGATGTATAAAACATACTTAAAACAAGGGGAAACCAAGCAGGATTAATCACATCCACTGGCAGTACCAAACTGATCCACATGGAGGAGCCAAAGCACTATTTGTGTATAGTTATAGCAGCACAGATTAATTCATTTTCTATTAACAACTCCTATTAAAGTTTGCATGTATAAGCTGCCCTAAGACGTATTTCACGGAGAACAAGTCCAGTAAGAGTGGGGAAAAATTCCTGCAAAGAAATGGTATGCAACCAATGATTCAATAATGAGCATAAATTACAATAATTACATTTTTAGAACTACAAGTAGAAGGATAGAAAAGTGCTTAACATCGTGTGATAATTACACAGTGGAGTACCCAGACTGCACATATATTGAGGACATAGCAATGTACTTAAGCGGAAAACAATCCTGCTAGACACAAATAAGGTCTGAGCAATATATACTGTAAATTCATAAGAATAGGTCGCGAGACCAATAGCTTTAAGAAAAACGTGCTGAATATAGTGCAGAAAGGTACTGGGCAGGGTAGAAATTAAAACAGATTAATACATAGCTGCATAGTGCAGAGAGTAAGAGATACTACCTGAAGATGTGGTACAGGCCCTGACGCGCGTTTTGCAATTTAGCTTATTCCAGGGGGTTAAATATAGTGGCAGGGGGAGATGTGGTCTTTTTATAGTTGTGCAAGTTCAGTCGTGGCAGCGGTTTGAATGCGGCGGCATTCCCGCCGGCAAACCAGAAGTAGCGTCACGGCCGGTCAGCGTCACACTCACACATAGGTAACACAGGATCCACCATTCACAGTAGAGGATGTCACAGCTCACCTCCTCCTGTACAATGACTGATAACACCTCTATATACAGTAGATAACACAGGATCCACCATTCACAATAGGTGATGTCACAGCTCACCTTCTCCTCCTCCTCCTGTACAATGATTGCCAGTGTGAAAATTTGCAAGACTTTAATATAGATAATAATACGTAAAAAAAACAAACAAACAAAACATAAAAACCTGGCACTTAATTAACAACAGGTCCCATTCCCATGAAGTCGTCTTTTCTCCATTGATTCTTGACCCTGGTAAGTCACGACGTCCATCCCGGGACCGTGTGTCCAGTAATCAGCGACATTGTGAGTGGGGAGGGATTAGGGACGCTGCGGGTTTATTCCAAGGTTAATCTGTGAGCAGCTGTACTGGAGAAGATGTAGGACACTGCATCGAGGAGGGGAAATCCTGGCCTGGCACAGCGCCCCCTATACAACATACTGGGAATTGTGCTCAGTGGGACATGTATTTCCGGTCCACGTACAGAACGTGATCATGTGATATTATTGGTGTATTGCATGGCCAATCTACAACACATGCAGAGTACATTGATGTTCTCCTTCAGCCCCATGTTAAAAGGTTGAGGAGTTACCTTCGTGACTCCAGCCACCTCATCAACCTTACTAAGGACATCCAATGGGAAGAATCATTTGTATTTTTAAGCCTTGATGTTACATCCCTTTACACCAATATTGATTGGGAAATTGGTTTATTATGTGTTGAACATATGATCTCCAAAGACACCGGCCTGTCGTCCTCCCACAAATCATTTATTCTATCTGGGTTATCTTTCATCCTTAATAACAATTATTTCACTTTCCTCCAACACACTTACCATCAGATCAAAGGGACCGCGATGGGGTCAAAGGTCGCAGCTACGTTCGCTAATATTTTCATGGGCATATTTGAACTGGTGTTCATCTATGGGGGTCCATTTTGGGAAGGCATTATATTTTACAAAAGATACATTGACGACTTAATTTTCATTCTTAATAAGGACATCGCAGAACCCTCAGCCCTTGCCAGTTTTCTAAATAACAACTGCTGGGGTATTTCCTTCAATTCCGATACAAATAACACCAGTATTCATTTTCTGGATCTGCCTTATTTATAGAGAACAATAGGATTTGCTCCAAGACTTATTTTAAACAAGTGGATGCGAATAGTTCCATCCACTACAGCAGTGGCCACTACCAGAAATGGCTGCGTAATATTCCTTTTAATCAATTTCAGAGGATCAGAAGGAATTGCACTTCTGAAAATGATTTTTCAGAGCAATCAGGTATGCTGAAACAGAAAGTTCTACAACAGGGCTATCCCAAAAATCTTGTTGGCGAATCATGTGAAAGGGTAAGGGACACCTGTAGCCAGAATTCACTTCTATTAAAATCTAATTCAGATAAAATGTCCTATGAGCGCTGTGTAAAATTCATCACTACATAGAATTTTCAGCATAAATCATTTAGAGATATTCTGCAGAAGAATTGGCATATTCTGTTAAATGATCCGATACTCAAGAAGATTATCCCAGAAAAACCCTCCATTGTGTATAGGAGAGCCCCCACTCTAAGGAACATTTGAGCCCCCCGTAGGATACACACCCTTTCTACTCTAGATTGTAGCAAGATCAATAATAAGAATAAAACCATCACCAGATGTGGCAAAAAGAACGGCATGTGCGGCATGAATATTACTCATGGAGCCGACACTTCTGCATCCACATCAAGCAATGAACGCTTCACAATAAATAGTAATATGTCCTGTGACACTGATTCTGTCATATATCTGATTGAATGCACATGTCCCAAGCAATATGGCGGTAGAACTATGCAACCCTTTCATAAAAGACTAAATTCTCATAGGCATAATGTCGCTACAGGTTTTTTAAAACATGGTTTATCACGACATATGGCAATCCATCACAATAAAGACTTTGGGTGTCTTAAAATCCTGCCCATAGAGCATATTCCATGCACCACTCCCAATAGAATTCAGGGTCTCAATAGGAAAGAGATATACTGGATAGATCAACTAAATACTTGGAAACCTTGGGGTCTCAATGAAATATCAGAGGTTTTTATTTGAAAGCACTGACAAATATAATTGACCTCTACATGGTCAGGAACATGTGTCTTGGCTTGTTCTTGATCCACTGTCCCGATCCAGGGTTTCACTGAGTTCAGTTTCCTTTCTTCTTATGATCATTGCGTTCTGTTCCCAGTAGTCTGCACCATTCCCTAGGACACTTTCAGTGCTCATCATACCACCTAGTGGACATTAATGCGCACGACTATTCTCTAGTACTACACCGATAATACGGACACACTCCTAAAGAAATTATTCATGTTGCCGATACGATCACATATTCTATTATAAGAAGAATTAAAATTATTTTGTTTAGTATGTAGGTATAAGTTAGATATATCGTCTAATATCCGTTTATTACCTCCTATCAGAACAAGATCAATCACAATATACATGAGCACCCGTGGCTTAGAGGGTTGTACCATGATTAAGATCTAAACATGATCCATTTGATTGCAATACACCAGGTTCAATTCCTGCTTCAGGAATTATCTATATATTTTAATTATTTATTATATTTTTTTTGCATTGAACTATATCGGTTTTTAATTAATTTTTAATCATGCTAGCAATATTTTATTCCCGATGCATATATACATTGATGGATACTCAAATTTCTGCCTTTTTATTGATTGTATTTTTCTGCCTTAACGGCCACATTGTTTTGGCGCCAGTTGTTTTCACATTTTTTGTATATATATGTCCACTCCTTGCTATACCGGACACAAGCTATGCACTGATGAAGTGGACAGGACGTCCAGGAAACGCCTCTTATTTTAGCTTCTAAATAAATGGATTCTTAACCAACCACTGGGTATTGCATCACTTCGTGTGACCCGGAGGAGCGGAATCATGGGCATTTTCTTGCATCCACAACTTCTGGTACATTCCCTTTTCGGCATATGATTTTCTATATGTTCTCAGCCTGATATCCCTCCTAACTGATGTCTACTGCTTCCACAGCACGAAGACTTGCTGAGCCTTAGAAAGAAATGATTGCGCTCTTGGACCCAACCCCTGCAGTACTTGTCCATGGGGGCGCCAAATAACATGGAGAAAAAAGTGACAGAAGCTGAGGAGCACACCAGGATTCTTCAAGGAGGAATAGACAGGATCTCTGGAGAGTAAGCAGCATTATTATCACACACATCCTCTCTTCCTTCACGTAGGTCATGAATTTAGGCTATATGGTACGAGTATAAACCAAAGCGGAACTGACTGAGTAAACCGTAGAGTTGCTGAGAAGCGGCAATAAGTGTAACAATAAATTCTCTTTAAATGGAATCTGTCAACAGGTTTTTATGTAATCCGAGAGCAGCATGACGTAGGGGCAGAAATTCTGATTCCAGCGATATGTCACTTGTTGGTCTGCATGCTGTCATTTTGATACGATCACTGTTGATTGTATTAGAGCAGGTTGACTAGGAAGCACAAGACCCCTAGTCTTGTAGTGATAATCTCCTTCTGATAAAACACTTATTGTATCGAAACAGCTAAAAACAGACTAGTAAGTGACACATCGCTGGAATCAGGGTCTCAGCACCTACATCATATTGCTGACAGATTCCCTTTTAGAAAGCATGTCCATCCACAATATTTTTCCTTTTAGGAAGATATTGAGTTTGCTTGTGACTGGTGGTAATGCTGTAATAGGCACAACGTTTGGATAATTGTAGTGTTAGATTGTACCTTTACTCCAACCAAATTCTACACCCACATTCACCCATTGTTTATTGCAGATGCTGACTGATCTAGAACACGTTTACCCCCAGTGGTTTGGACCAATCGATGTAACGGCACCACAGGGCGATTCCTACGTGTTCCCCGTCTACCACTTGCTTCAGTGTTTCCGCAGAGATTCCCACAAGATTGACAGCTACTTGAAGATCCTGCGATGTCGCCTGATACACGCCAACTGCTAGGGACGGGAGCATTGTACATTATATGCCAGCATTTATCTCTGGTGCCTCAAAGTGGACATTTTAGATTGGTAAACAAATAAAAAAACAACTAATTGAGAGTTTGTGTTCCAACCTGTTTTTTTTAGAAAATGAGAGCAACATTATTAATATTTCTCACATATTGTCATTTCATATACAGTATAGAGGTAGCAGGTAAGGAATAGAGGATCACGGCAACTGCCAGGAGGACAACTCCGTATATAATATTATGGCATATTGCCAGGATATAATATTGTGATTGGCGATGGTCTGACCACCGATCCTTAGAATGAAGGAATGGGGAACCTATCAGCTTTTTTTTTTCCTGCACAGCTGTGCTTCCAACCACCCACCCATAGTGCAAAAAAAAAAAAAACCCTAAAAAACCACAATGGGTTCAACCGTACTCAAATTGTTAACTGGGAGCAACGATGAGTGTGAAGGATATAATATTTTGATTGGAGATGATCCACACTCTGGTTCCACCACTGATCCTGAGAATGAAGGCATGGGGAACCTATCAGCTTTTTTTTTTCTGCACAGCTGTGCTCCCAACCACCCACCCACAGTGCAAAAAAAAAAACCCTAAAAAAACAATAGGTATAACCGTAATCAAATTGATAATTGGGAGCAACGATTAGTGAGAAGGATATAATATTGTGATTGGCGATGTTCCATCCACTGATTCTGAGAATGAAGGAATGGGGAACCTATCAGCTTTTTTTTCCTGCACAGTTGTGCTCCCACCCATTGCACAAAAATACCCTAAAAAAATATGCACGTACTCAAATTGTTAATTGGGAGCAATGATGAGTGTGAAGGGATATAATATCTTGATTGGTGATGGTCCGACCTCTGGTTCCGCCACCGATCCCAAGAATGAACGAATTGAGAACCTATAAGCTTTTTTTTTTCCTGCACAGCTGTGCTCCCAACCACCCACCCATAGTGCAAAAAAACCCAATAGATCCAACTGTACTCAAATTGTTAAATTGGGAGCGTGAAAAAAAACACCAAGGTTACTTACCGGTAGCCAGTTTTTCCTGAACCCATGACAACACACCTTGAGAGAGGGATCCGCCCCACCAAGGACAGGAAACCGTCTGAAATAAAAGGGCGGTACCTCTCCCTCGCTTCAGTTGGATTACAGAGCATTGAGAGGACCTCCAGAAAAGGTTAGACACATAACCAACACCTACTATATATATATATATCACCCAAAATGTAAAGTGCTTCACCAGGGCGTGAGAAAGACAGGGGGGGGGGGGATGACTACGGGTGCTGTCATGGGTTCAGGAAAGATTGGCTACCGGTAAGTAACCTTGGTGTTTTCCCCTCACCCATGCCAGTACACCTTGAGAGAATTTTGGAAAATATGAGCACCCTAGGGAGGGACCACCGCCTGAAGTACCCTTCTCCCAAAGGTAAGGTCAGAGGAGGATAGATCCAACTGATAGTGCTTATAGAAGGTGGATGGTGCAGACCAAGTAGCAGCTTTACATATCTGGTCAATCGAGACATCTGCTCTCTCTGCCCAGGAGGTTGCAACAGCTCCGGTGGAATGAGCTTTAATACCGTCCGGTGCCGGAACACCTGTAGATGTATAAGCTAGACAAATGGCCTCCCTAAGCCACCTAGCAATAGTTCCCTTTGATACCCCGGGACCTTTCCTACTCCCCTGAAAGGCCAGAAACAAGGACTTGTCCTTCCTCCACTGACTAGTCATGTCTATGTACTGTAGTAATGCCCTTCTAACATCTAGATTTTGGAACCTAACCTCCCCAGGGTTTTTAGGGTTACTGCAGAAAGAGGGAAGTACAATCTCCTGATTACAGTGGAATCTGGATACAACTTTTGGAAGGTACGATGGATCTGTACGCAGGACGACCCGGTCATCATGAATTTGGGTGTATGGGGGATCAACAGAAAGGGCCTGCAGGTCACTCACCCTACGGGCCGACGTTAGGGCCACAAAGAGGATGGTTTTGAGGGTGAGGATCTTTGGAGAGATAACCTGCAGGGGTTCAAATGGGTCGCCAGAGAGTGCATTTAAAACCAAATTCAGGTCCCAGGGAGGAAGAGCCCGAACTGGCTTAGCTCTGGAACAGGATTTAATGAATCTAGAGACCCATCTGTTCCCTGCCAGGTTACAATTATAGATCGCCCCTAGGGCGGACACCTGAACTTTAAGTGTTCCCGTAGCCAACCCTAGGTCACGTCCCTTTTGTAAAAACTCTAGGACTTCTCTAACTGGAGGTTTATCCGACAATGGGGAGTCTATAAAATCCAGGAATTTTCAACAGATTCTGGAATAAATTTTAGTTGTTATGGGCTTTCAACTACCCAACAGGGTAGAAACTAGGCCTGGTGAAAACCCCCTATTGCTCAGTAACAACCTCTCAAATTCCAAGCCGCCAGATGGAAACCTTTGGCTTGTGCATGGAATATTGGCCCCTGGATGAGAAGGTCCGGCCTGTCAGGCAGGACCCAGGGATCTGATTATCCTCGCCCCCTCCTCCCGAATTTTCCTCACAACTGCCGGGATCATCACTATCGGTGGAAAGGCGTAGGCCTTCCTGAACTTCCAGGGAATGTGGAGAGCGTCTACAGCATAGGGATTCTCTGTTGGATTTAGTGAACAGAATCTCTCCACCTTCCTGTTCGCCCTGGTGGCGAACAAATATATGTCCGGTGACCCCCATATCTGGATAATCTTTTGGAAGACTATCGGGTTTAGAGGCCACTCTCCTTGTCTTAAAGTGTGGCGACTGAGGAAATCTGCTCTTGAATTTTACACCCCCGGATGAAAAGAGCACTGAGGGATGGGAGATGTTGTTCTGCTAGATGCAGGATCCTGTTTGCCACTACCATAAGGGAGTGAAATCTTGTTCCTCCCTGGTGATTTATATATGCCACTGTCGTCCGATTGTCGGACCTGATCTGGACATGGCGACCCTGTATGTGGGGAAGGAAGCTTATCAAGGATTTCTCCACGGCCAAAAGCTCTTTTAGGTTTGATGACGCTTCTTTTTCGTGACGTAGTAAGAGCCCCTGAACTGAGAACTCTGCCAGATGACACCCCCAGCAGGAGCCACTTGCATCTGTTGTAATTGTGTGGTCGACTGGTTTGGACCATTGTAAGCCTGCGGTCAGATTCTCCCTGTTTGTCCACCAGGAGAGGGAGTTTACTGTCTCCAAAGACGGAGAGTTTTTTTTCCTATATGTCCGTTGAAGGATTTCTGAGCCGACAGGACCTCCCACTGAAGAAGCCTCATATGACTCTGGGCCCATTTGACTGCCGGGAGACAGGAAGTCATGGAGCCTAGTAGGGACATTGCTTCTCTCAAGGACATCACGGGAGACCTTATTGCCCTTGAGACCAGGCTGATTATTTTGCAAACCTTGTCTTCCGGGAGGAAACAGGATTGGCGTTGGGAATCTAGGGTCAAATCCAGAAAGATCTGAGTCCTTGAGGGGGATAGCTTTGATTTTTGAATATTTATTAACCACCCCAGGTGATATAAAGCTGTCTGGACTTCTAAAAGTTGAGAGGAACAGTGGTCCTCCGATTTCCCTATTATCAGAAAGTCGTCCAGATAGGGAACAATCACCACGTTCTTGATTCGGAGAAAAGCTGTCACCTCCGCTATAACCTTTGTAAATACTCTCGGTGCTATCGAGAGTCCAAAAGGTAGGGCAGTGAATTGGAAATGTCTCAATTGACCTTGGATGAACAGGGCTACCCTTAGGTACTTCCGGTAGTCTGGATGGATTGGGACGTGATAGTAGGCATCTTTTAGGTAGATGACTGCCATGAAACAATTGTGGTGTAAGAGTTTCACTGCAGAGTTCACTGATTCCATATTGAAAGTCTGGTTGATTATCAGCTGATTTAGACTTTTGAGGTTGACAATGGTCCTTAAGGACCCATTTGGTTTTTTTATCACAAACAGGGGGGAATAAAATCCCCTCCCCATTGTGAAACTGGAACTTCGTGAAGGACCTGCTTGTTGACTAAGTCTAATACCTCTGATTCTAGAGCCATCTGCTCCTCCCTGGACTTCCTCCTGGAGGTGATCATGAAGGTTCGGTGAGGGACCTGACAGAAGCGTATCTTTAGGCCGTTCTTTATGATATCCAACACCCAGGGATTTGAAGTGATGGCTTCCCAAGCTGGGATAAAATGGGAAAGCCTTCCCCCGACCTCTAGCCTCGCGTCATTGGGGAGATTTTTTGGAACTGGAGGATGGTCCTCCAAGCATGTAACCAGAGTCCTTTTTAGATCTGGGCTCCCATCTTTTCCTTTATCCCGGAGGGCGACCCTGGTTAAATCTCTTCTTCCGAAAATAGGACCTTTTTGTTTCCCCCGTGAACCCTGGGAAACCTCTCTTTCTGTCGCCAGCCTTCTCCAAAAACTCGTCCAGTTTTTGGCCAAACAAAAGTTTACCATCACAAGGAAGAGAACAAAGCTTATGCTTAGATTGTAGATCTCCCGGGCAACCCTTGAGCCACAGGGCTCGTCTGGCAGCATTAGACAAATTTGCAGACCTGGCAGCGAGTTTAACTGAATCCACTGAGGAGTCGGCCAAAAAAGCAGATGCTGCTTGTAGCAAAGGCAGATTGGAGAGGATTTTATCTCTGGACATCTTTTTATCCTTTAGCTGGTCTCCTAATTGCTGAAGCCACACCATAAGTGACCTAGCGACACAAGTGCCTGCTACCGCTGGCTTCAGGCCCCCTGCTGCTGCTTCACAGGTGTGACGCAGGAAGGAATCTGCCTTCTTATCCAGAGCATCCTTTAGACTGCCCGAATCTTCCAGGGGTAGGGACGATCTTTAGGATAATCGGGCGACAGACCCGCCAACTTTAGGAATTTTGTCCCAGGACTCAGAGACATTATCCTCGAAGGGGTACCTCCTTTTAGAGGATGAGGACAATACTCCTGATTTCTCCGGCTTCCTCCATTCCAGGTCTATAAGGGTCTGAATTTGGGGATTCACTGGAAAGGAGCGTCTTTTTTTCCTCCAGGCCTGCGAACATATCTTCCAGGGACCTGGCTGCCTTCTCCTCCCTCAACCCCATGGTAGATCTGACCGCTCTGACCAACTTGTCAGTATCCTCAATAGGGAAACAGGGCCTACCACTGTCTGATGAAGAGGAGGATGCCAAGGCAAAGATCCTCTGACTGGGAGGATAAATCATAGTCAGAGGAGATATCTTTATGGGATCTCTTTTTCCACTTTAGTAAGCCTTACAGGGAATCCTGCACCTCTGAACGGATTACGGACCTCAAATTAGAAGCGAAATCCGGGGTGCTCTCCGCTATCGTTTGGTTAATACAGCTTGCACAAAGCTGTTTCTGCCAATCTATGGAAAGGGGGGCCTGGCATAAGGAACAAACCCAGTGGGTTCTTTTTGCCGCTACTCTTCTTCCTAAGGAATGAAGGACATAATAACTTTCCATTACTATTAAGTGACATTCACGAAGATCACTCACCCCTGAAGTCACAAAAGGGTACCGGATTTTGAGGCTGTGGCGGGACATAAGATGAATCCCTTCTGGATGGCCCTGAAGCGTCCGACACCTTACTCCTCCTGCTGCCGCTGCGGTTGCTGGAGCGGCCGTCCGTGTGCGAGGTGTCCGACTGCTTCTTCCGCTGGCGTTGATGCGGTGGAGGAGTCAGCTGCTGCTGCACCTAGCTGTCCTGGTCTGCCATAGCTGCTACACCTGAGCTTGAGTATAAGCAGCGCTTGTCAGGAGGCCCCCACCTTAAATAGGGCACATCCGGACCTCCTCCGGTCCATGTGTCCTCCCCCCTCCTGACACCCACCGGCCGATCTTTGAAAAAAAACGGCCGGCAAGCGTTTACAGGGCGCCGCCATCTTGGTTCCGGGTGCTGCCCCCGACGTCATCGGGCACGCCTCTCCAAGCGTGCACCGCGCCGTGACGTCAGGCGCGTCATATCCGGAAGACACTGCTCCCAGCGTGCGACCACCCAGGAGCCTGCGGCAGGGAGAGGACAGCGCAGCGGTCTGCGGGGAGCCGGAGCCCTCATAACCGCATGCGCCTGCTCGAACACGGCTCCAGGGAACCGCGGACGGCGCTTCTGGGACCCGGAACCCGGTGCACAGGCAGGTGCCCGCACTTCCACACCGGAACGGGCCCAGGTAAGAAGACACCCTTCTTCAGACAGGTTCCCATCAAGGACAGGAAACCAACTGAAGCAAGGGAGAGGTACCGCCCTTTTATTTCAGACGGTTTCCTGTCCTTGGTGGGGCGGATCCCTCTCTCAAGGTGTGTTGTAATGGGTGAGGGGAAAATAATGCATCCACTTCTTTCTAAATTAGGCTGTCAGACCCCCAAGAATGACATCCTAGTAATATGCCATGACTTATACCTCTTTAAATGTATGCAAAGAATAAACCTAGATATCCAGGTATACGTTCTATTGATTGATTTCTATAAGGGCCTATTTACACATGGAAATGTGTATCTGCTACGTACATGAATGATCGGCTGCAGCCCTTCCACTTGGCCAGTCAATGGATCCGCAAACCACAACAAGTAATTCAAGGAGATGGAAAAGTAAAAAAAAAAATTCTAGTAACATTGCATAGCGTACCGGCGATTGCGCTATTTAACTTGTCATCAGTGATTGACGGCATATAAATGGTTAAACAGCAGTGATTCACGCTCCGCTCTGGCCGCTGCTGTTACAGCAAGATGTCGGCTGTGTAGGATGGGGGCTCTGCTCCTGAGCCCACCCGAAACAGCAATCCAATGGACGGTTTCACACACCACATTATCCAGTGGTGTTTAATTTGCTTTTCTATTTAGGAAACAAAACCGTTTTAATAAAGTTTTCCTTCTCTGGTATCTAGGAGCCATTTCAGCTATTTGTAAAGGGAATCTGTCAGCAGGTTTTTCTTGGCTATTCTGAGAGCAGCATGATGGGGTGAGCGCCACACTAGGAGTAGGACCATTGAGCCCAGAGCTATTGCAAGACGTGCAGACAATATATACCAGGTATGAATGAATCCAATGCAACATTATTGTTACTTGGGAATTAACCTACTTGGATATAATACAACCCTTGATATATGTATATACCAAAAGGTCATTATCTTGGGAATGCCTATATTGGCTTTTATTATTTAGGATTATATCCTTTTACTATGTGACCTAGGATATACTATCAGTATGCATTAGCACAATTGGAGCTACTACTATCCAGCCCTGATGTCTCTGCAATTCAAATATTTACATTATACCTCCTCACTATTATATGGTATTACTATATATATGTGTGTGTGCTCTTTTCTTTTGCCGCCATGTACCCAAATTGTTATAATAAAGTTCTTTTTTAACACATTGACCCCTTGTCGGATGTACTATATATTGGTTGTTGTTGAGAGCAGCATGATGTAGAGACAAAGACCCTGATTCTAGGGACGTCTCACTTACAGGGCTGCTTGTTGTAGTTTTGATAAAAATCACACTTTTATCAGCAGAAGATTATCACTAGAGGACTAGTAAACCTGCTGCCACGTAGTCCAACCACGCCCCCCACCACTGATTGGCAGCTTTCTGTGTACACTGTATATAAACTGCCAATCAGTGGTGTGGGTGGGGTTATTATACAGAGCTCAGCATTCAGAGATCTGCATGAGAAAAAAAAACTGTAATTTT
Organism: Phyllobates terribilis; assembly: GCF_046119375.1. Classification (NCBI taxonomy): domain Eukaryota; kingdom Metazoa; phylum Chordata; class Amphibia; order Anura; family Dendrobatidae; genus Phyllobates; species Phyllobates terribilis. The sequence goes on from NW_027369106.1 coordinate 21,920, forward strand.
ATCAAAATAACACCAAGCAGCCCAGTAAGTGATACATCGTTGGAATCAGGGCCTCGGATTATGCTGCTCTCAAATGGGGTAGCAAAAACCTGCTGACATATTCCATTTAAAGGGGCAGCTGCTACTAAATCCAGACATGGTGCAAAATTTAAATTCTGCTGCAGATTTACTGCTGTAGATTTTTAATTCCTAAAAATCCATGTAGATTCAGAGGATCTCAACCTTTTCAATGCAAATTATTTTCAAGACTTATTCACAGATATTATGAAATATTACAGTAGAAATAAAAAAAAAAAAAGAAAAAAGCACAATACCTAAACTCCCTCCTTGGGAAAAATATACGGCAAGTATAAGAAAGACAAAAATTTATTCTGGAGTCATATTGAAGTCTAAATAGAATTGTAAGCATACAATGTAAACAGCAGCGAATGTAAGTAGGATCCACAGGATCTATATAAGAGGAACGTTTTCCAAAGCTGATCTTCTGAGCCCACCGCTATGCTGGCTGGACCGGCATTGTGATCGTCAGCACCTGGAATATACGTCACGTTTTACTGCAGCTCATAGAACCAATGATAAGACGCAGAGCAGTGCGAGGCTTGTGACTCGCTATACACAAAATATACGACATGTTTGATGAATGGCATAAAGGAAAGCCGATGCATTCAGATGTCTCTGGGCAACTATATGTTGTGATAGGATGCTGCCCCTCACCCTGACAGGAACTTATCTATCTGCTCACTCATCATGACAGGTTTACAGCATGTTGACTCATGGACGTGATCAGTCAGTCAATCGATGACATAGATGCAAATTCTTGATTCCGACAGGTAGGTCAGAGATGTCCGTCTCAAACAGTTTACCTTCACCCATCTAGGATGGATGGCTGCTGACATCGTTGGCCATTATGTCCATAAGCAATTATTATCCTGTAATTGCGATGTACAGTACAAATTTATATTGTGGTACCGTGCTAGCCAGAAAATTTGATGTAAATACATTTATGCCCAAAAATGGCAAAAGTATTCTCGGAGTGATACCTTTATTGGCTAACCAGAAAAAAATATATTACTCTGTCGCCTCATTGGGGGACACAGGACCTTGGGTGTTATGCTGCTGTCCACTAGGAGGCGACACTAGGCTTAATCTGAAAAAGATTAACGGTGGCTCCTCCTCGGCAGTAAACACCCCCTGACGGCGTCAGCCATGTTCAGTTTTTTGCTTAGTGTCGCAAGAAGGCACACCTAAAGATTTTTACTCCATTTTTTTCTGATTTTTTCTTTTTCCATGGAGTTACAAATGAAGATAAGTGGGTCTCTGGAGAGACCCCCGGCATGGCTCCTCCTCTGCCCCCTTCTAGGGGTGCACAGTTGAAGTCGAGACGTCTCCTTACCATGTCGCTCCTTCCCCAGCCCCTCGGGTGTTGGTTCGAAGTTGAGACCCCCCCTCCTTCCCCAATTCCTTTTGGTCTTGGGTTGAGGTCGAGGGAGGATTACAGCCTCCTGACTGTGAAGGCAGCACCCTCCCTGTCACGAAAAACACTTGGTCAGACCTTGCAGCCCTCTGGCGCCCCCTTATCCTGCTGGTCAACCACGGTATTGACCGAGGATAAGCACGGGCGCAGCTGCTCTAATTTATGTCGACTATTGTGGCACGTGATGTGACAGGACGTATATATACCACCAGTTCCTTCCAGGAACGTATATATACCTCCGTCCAGCCACCCTCAAACCACAATATCACAAATACCGGTATACTGCCACCACCGATCGCTTAACAGGTTGATCGGGTACCTGTTAGGTAATGTGAATTAGCGGGTGAGGAACGTGTTTGCTCGACATAGGACAAGAAGAACGAAGCTGGTAAATAATAATGAAATACTCCCGAAAGTGGGCAGTGTTTACAAAAGATATACAAGATTTTATAAAAGAGACAATTTACATATATGCATAAAACAGTTATTAAAATACAAGGGGTAAATAATAGCAAAACCTGCGCCACGAGGTGATGGTCTCAGATTGTGTGGGGTGCACAGCTCCCCGGAAACTAGGTGTGATTCCTCCATGCAGCGAAGAGTGCTTGCGTCTGACGTCCCTGGTTAAGAATGAAGTAAAATGTCCGTTCTGGTTTTTAGTAAGGGGCCAAAACACTAGGAGACACCCATGTTGTTTACCTCACACGGTTTTGTGAACCCACCCAGCTGCCTAAGACATAAAAAGCCTTCAGATTTCATATCTTGGTATGGGGGGGTCTCACATCCAAGATGGATACATCATGTTTGCCATGTTTATCAAATATCAGAACCCATTTCCTGGGTTTCTGGTGGTTTCCCAGTTATGTAAGATATACCGGCATAATTGGAAAAAGGTGAACATCCCAAAAATGTGGTCCCTGTGTTTGTGACAGTCATGTGCATTATTAAACTCGACATTAAAAGTTTGTACAGTTAGACAATAGGATTTTGGAGGGAATTTCCAGTTTACACCAGTATGCTTGCTCTGGCTGAGGTTTTATGGCGGTAATAAAAATTCCTTGTTTGGGGAAAGCAAGAGTGAATTCTATGTAGGACCATTCTAAATGAGCAGGGGATGGAGATTTAAGACATCTCTCATTTTTAAAACTAGGACAAAAATACATTTTGCCTGACACTCCCCAATCCCCCTCATGGGGGCATTAGGTTTAGACACCGCAGGTAGGATTTGTGCAGACAGCAATATATAGCTCCCAGTAGCTGTCGCTCTGCACCAACGTTCAGGAATCGCAGCTCCGCTGCAGACTCCTGATGGACCGGGGGACAGTACTGGCAGAAGGGCACACAGAGACACAGGCTGGCTTCAGCTCTGTCTCTCTGCCGGCACCAGCGCTACAGTGCCTCAGAGAAACCCTTTAAGGGCTCCCTTTTAATATAGTATCCCACCGCCTTTCCTGCCATTAAAAACCGGGGGGGGGGTCCGATTCAGATCCGGTACCCCCTCGGACTACCGCGCCGGCCTGCAGCCCTTTTGGGCATACATTCTAAATTTACACCGCCTAGCTGAAGCCGCCGCCCACTCTCCGCGCCCCACCCCCCGGATGACCAATATGACACTACACAGTGTCATACAGGGGGCGGAGACGAACTGAAAGGGCGCGCTTTCTAGCAATACGGCCGCCTTTCCAGCGCTCCGCCCCCTTTCTTCTCCACACTCCGGCGGCCATTAACCAGCAGAGGGAGAACGGAAGTTAACGCTTCACATACCGGTCGCCAGCTGGTCTCTGGGGAGCACAGGATCTTGGATTTTACCGGCGCTGTACTACAGCACACTAAGGTGGGATAAAATTACAGCTACAGTCTCGACTCGGCTGTGAAGTCTATAACTTTCTCTGCATTGCTGGCCCCCTCTGCAAAGCCACTCTGCATCGCTGGCCCCATCTGCATCATCCCATACCACATGGTCATCCCCTTCCAGTGTGAGACACCGTACTCACAGCTCATCTAGACCGTCCCCTGACAGGGACAGACAACGCAGATCCCCACAGCCATCCCCGACCAGAGAAGGTCTCCGCTCCGGTTCTCCCAGCAGGAGTCGCCTTAGCGAGATACAGGATTCGGAAGACATCTGTGATTCAGACTCAGACAAGGAAACCGAAGGGTCCCTGATCCCTATTCGCCCGGGCAATACAGTGCTAGTTGATGATTTAATCTCATCTATCCATTGGGTGCTGGACATCTCCGATCCACCCCTGGAGACACCAGGACATAAAATTTCCTTTGAAGGAGTCCTGAAACCGCCTAAGGTGTTCTTTGACCACCCAGAGTTTAAGGCGATCCTTAAAAAGCAGTTCTCACAACCTGAGAAAAAGTTTACTAATCGCAAATATCTGGAGGCGCGGTACCCCTTTCCACAGGAGGTCACCAAAAAGTGGACAGATCCACCTGAAGTGGATCCTCCAGTCTCCAGACTAGCAGCACTTTCTCTGCCAGATAGCTCAACCCTCAGGGACACAGCAGACCGGCAGGTGGAACGCATGGCCCGTTCAATTTTCGAGGCCGCAGGGGCCTCCCTGGCTCTCACGTTCGCCTCAGTTTTTTTGGGCTGCCAAGGCAATCCTGGCCTGGGCCCAAAATTTACAAACTGGCCTACAAAATACCTACCCCTGAACTGTCGGACCAAGCGGCCCAAATAGCAGTCGTGGTAGATTACAAGCTCCATGCAGCTCTGGATTCTGCAATGGGTGCAGCCGGGATAGCTTCATCACAATTCGGTGTATCCTCTGGCTGCAGGAATGGAAAGCAGATGCAGCTTCAAAGAAGTCCCTCACTCACCTCCCGTACCTCAGTGGTCGGCTTTTCGGTGAACAGTTGGACACAATGATATCCAACGCCACCGGGGGTAAAAGTATCTCTCTCCCCCAACTGAAGCCCAAACACACTTACAAAAAGCGCAATCAGGCACGTTACCGATCCTTTCGGAACTCTTCCGGCTGATCCGTCTCACGACCAGCAAAGAATAACAGCCGCGCTCCACGCTGGGACAACTCGAGGTCGACGCAAAAGTCGGACAAAACCTGGCAAACAAAGGCAGGCCAGTCAAAATTTAAGGGAGGAAAGTCTTGCACTTCCTCCTCATCATGACTCACGAACTCTGGAAGACACCCCACCTGTAGGCGGCCGTCTTTTGCTCTTTCACCAGCTCTGGCTGCCTATTACAGAAGACAGGTGGATCAGGGAACTAGTGTCTTCAGGATACAAGATAGAGTTCACTTCCAACCCGCCAAACAGATTCTTCCTGTCTGTTCCCCCAAAACCGCCAGCCAAGGCTCGTGCCTTCCACCACGCGGTTTCATTACTTCTCCAAGCAGGTGTCTTAGTAACGGTCCCTACGGCCAAGCGCTTCCAAGGGTTCTGCTCAAATCTATTCGTAGTCCCCAAAAAAGGAGGCAGCGTACGGCCCATATTGGATCTAAAACAGCTCAACAAATAAGTACGGGTACGTCACTTTCGCATGGAGTCCCTTCGGTCCATCATTGCGTCCATGGAGACGGGAGAATTTCTCGCCTCCATAGACTTTCAAGACGCATGCCTCCATATACCAATTGCACCGGCTCAACTTGAAAAAGTCATCACCAACCCCGAGTCAATCTCTGACCTTTTTGGGAATGTTATCCAACACCCTCAAGGGTCTAGTACTCCTCCCCAAGGACAAAGCACTGCCTCTCCGAATAGGGGTCCGCATCCTACTTCGCAAACCCCCTCAGTCTCTCCGGTTTGCCATGAGAGTCCTTGGTAGGATGGTGGCGGCAATAGAAGCGGTCCCATTTGCCCAGCTTCACCTCAGGCCTCTCCAACTAGCCATCCTCAAGTCATGGGACAGGAATCCTTTTTCCCTCGACAGGGAGTTTCAGTTGACGTCATCAACCAAGAGATCCCTGCACTGGTGGCTCAAACCAACCTCGCTAACAAAGGGGAAATCCTTTCTCACGAGTCAATGGAAGGTTCTGACCACCAATGCGAGCCTGATGGGTTGGGATGCAGTACACCTGCACCACAGAGCACAGGGCAAGTGGTCCCCAACAGAAGCGACCATGCCCATCAACATCTTGGATATTCGTGCCATTCTCCTGGCGTTGAGAGCCTTCCATCATTTACTGGCAGCCACTCACATCAGAGTACAGTCAGACAATGCCACGGCTGTGGCATACGTAAATCACCAAGGGGGGACCCGCAGTGCCCAGGCGATGCGAGAAGTGACACACATTCTCCACTGGGCGGTAGCCTTCTTATAGGCATAATTATGTTATTCATGTTACGTTCCTCCTACTGCTTTTGCACAAAACTGAACATGGCTGATGCCGTCAGGGGGTGTATACTGCAGAGGAGGAGCCACCGTTAATCTTTTTCAGATTAAGCCTAGTGTCGCCTCCTAGTGGACAGCAGCATAACACCCAAGGTCCTGTGTCCCCCAATTAGAGGCTAAGAGAAAGAGATTTGACGATGAGTACACAAAAATCTCCTTACAGAGCACACAGGCTCCTTCTTCAGGCAGGATTACAAATGTTATGAATTCATTTGTAATATTGCCTGAAGAAGGAGCCTCTGTGCTCTGAAAGCTTGCATATATATATTTTTTTTCTGGTTAGCCAGTAAAGGTATCACACCGAGAATACTTTTGCCATTCTTGGGCATAAAAGTATTCACATAGAATTATCCCCTAATTAAAACAATTTATTTTTGCTAAATAAATGTATACATTTTTTAAAATTTTATTTTATACATTTTCTCAGAGAACCTCTTTAAGAAGGAGATTTCAGAATGGGCTATAAGACATGTCCAACTTTGCTTTATTGTCTCACCTTACTGTCCTTGTTGAACTGAGCTCCACTTTGTTCTTGGATGATATTGTAAGGAATGAAGACGTCTAGATGATACAAATCGGGACGTCCGACTAAGACTATTCTGTCTTCACCCAAGTCCAACACGAGATCTAGCAGAAGACTGTAAAGAGAAGACCAGCGTGGTAACAACGCTTATGTCGCTGAATGCTTCTGTACGGGAAAGAAAGTTGTAACCAACAAGTGCACAAAAATCTAAACTTTTATCTTGATATGTGGCCAACTAGAAGTTACTGTGTAGCTCCAGACGTCTCATACATTAAATCTGACACTTGGAGTAACTGCTCACAGAAAATGCTTCAAATATTTTTTATGATTCACACGGCATTAAAAGGGGTTGTCCACCACTTTAATACTAATGGAATATCCTTAGGATAGATCATCAATATTAAAGTGCCAGACAACCCCTTTAAGTGAGGCATAATGAATGGTACCAGAATTTCAGATAATGTAGCCTTCATTAGGCAGAAGGCCCAGTCGGTTATATGAAGAAATCTGGGGTCCCCAAAAGCAAACCCAGTAATCACCAGATTCCCGTGTGGTGACTACTTAATCTGCTTTTTGGGAAGACCAGAACTGACCCCTATATTTAACCAAGTGGGTCCCCTTAAGCTACATTATCCTGTCTGATGAAGGATACAGCTGAAACATTCTTAATCTTCATTATGCCTCATTTAACGCAATGTGAATCATGGACATGAGAAAAATCAAATTAAAAAATAAATACATTTAAAGCATTTTCTGTGCGATTCCTCCAAATGTCGCATTAATATAGAAAAAATAAAGAGCGGCGTGTTCTACACTATCGCAACAAGCCTCTTTCATCATTTATATCATCATTATAACATCATTTATATGCACCAGCGCCATGGAATCAATGGCACTATATAATTGAATAATCTACTATATAATCGTCTTATCCCGTCTGTCTGTCTGTCTGTCCAGGAAATCCCGCGTCGCTCATTGGTCCGGCAGCGGCCAATCAGCGCCGCGGGATTTCTGAAAAAAGATGGCGGCCGTTAGCGGCTCATCTGCGGGACGGAGCGGAGCGGCGATGCAGCCGGGAGATGAGCGCCGCGAGGCGCTCATCTCCCGGCCGGCAACAGCAGAAAGAACCCTACCGCTGGACCCATCTGCGGGACGGAGATGCAGCAGGGAGATGAGCGGCGCGAGGCGCTTATCTCCCAGCCGGTAGCAGCGGAAGGACCGCCGGCGCCGCTGACCTCCATGCGGAAGGGAGGACCGGGGAGCGGCGCTGGGGGTCGGGATACTTCTGCTGCGAGCGCCCGCTATGTCCCGGGGTCTCGCAACGTAAGTAGCCGCACAGGCAGCGCAGCTCCCCGGTCCTCACCAAGACGATTCGTTGATTGGTCGCGGTCTTCGGACCCGACCAATCACTGATCTTAGCGCAAAACTTAAGCACCGCTGTGCTGATTGGACGCGGGCGCTGACCGCGACCAATCACCGATTTGGGCGCCAAATTTAAATATCGGCCGCGATCAATCAGCACAGCGGTGTTTAAATCTGGAGCCAAGATCGGTGATTGGTCGCGGCCGATATTTAAATTTGGCGCCCAAATCGGTGATTGGTCGCGGGCAGCGTCCACGACCAATCAGCACAATAGTGTTTAACTTTGGCGCCAAGATCAGTGATTGGTCGCGGGCCAAGACAGCGACCAATCACCGATTTGTGCGGCAGATTTAAATAGCGGCCGCGACCAATTGGATGTCAGCGCCGCTCCACGGTCCTCCCTTCACACCCTAGCCGCATGGATGTCAGCGGCGCTGCCTGTGCGGGTACTTCCGCTCGGAGAACCCGGGACATGAGCGGGCGCTCGGAGCAGAAGTATCCTGACCCGCAGCGCCGCTCCCCGGTCTCCCTTCACACCCTAGCCGCTGATGTCCCCACAGTATCCGCATGGTGTTACAAAGGTCCATTTGTGTTAAAAATCGCTGATTGGTCGCGGGCGCTGCCCGCGACCAATCACCAATTTGGGCGCCAATTTTAAATATCGGCCGCGACCAATCACCGATCTTGGTTCCACATTTAAACCCCGCTCTGCTAATTGTTCGCACCTGGTGGACGCGCCAATCAGCAATTTTGGCGCCAAATGTAAACCCCGCTCTGCTGACTGGTAGCGGTCGACGGCCGCGACCAATCAGCAATATTGGCGCCAAATTTAAACACCGCTCTGCTGATTAGTCGCGGTCGCCGGCCGCAACCAATCAGCAGTATTGGCGCCAAATTTAAATCTCGCTCTGCTAATTAGTCGCAACCACCGGCCGTGACCAATCAGCCATATTGGCGCCAAATTTAAACACCGTTTCGCTGATTGGTTGCAGTGGCCAGCCGCGACCAAGCAGAGAAATTGGCGCCAAATTTAAACACCGCTCTGCTGATTGGTCGCGGTTACCGGTCGTGAATAATCAGCATTATTAGTGCCAAATTTAAACACAGCTCTACTGATTGGTCACGGCAGCGACCAATCACCATTATTGGTGCCAAATTTAAATACCGCTCTGCTGATTGGTCACGTTCGCTGGCCGCGACCAATCAGCATTATTGGCGCCAAATTTAAACCCCGCTCTGCTGATTAGTCGTGACCGCCGGCCGTGACCAATCTGCGATTTAGGCGCCAAATTTTAACACCGCTTTGCTGATTGGTCGAGGCCGGCAACCGTGACCAATCAGCGATTTTGGCGCAAAATTTAAACACAGCTCTGCTCATTGCGCCCGGTCGGCCGCATACCTATTCTAGAATACCCGATGCATTAGAATCGGGCCACCATCTAGTATAATATATACATCTTCCCACCAGCTTGTTTTCCCTCTATCTCCTCTCTGGATCTATGAAGCCAGAACTGTCAAAGAAGAGGTGATGGTGGAGATGGAGGGGAAACAAGCAGGAGGGAAGGTTTATATAAATGACTGGTCCCGCTGTGAAGCACCGGGCGTCTGTGCTTGGTTTGAACAGTCGTTCTCTGGTGACAGAGTCATTCTTTCCCATTCCAATAGCTTGCAAACAACCCACCATGGTATGAAAAAAAAATTATATCATCATCATCCAGCAAATGTGTCACAACTGCCAGCAATTGGCTACTGTGGACACATCAAAGCTGTGATGATAAAAGTTGGCAGAGGAGGACTGGTAGCACGAGGTTGGCACAGACTTTTAATAAGGGAAGACTATTGGAAATCACATGAAATGCAAAAAGATCACAATCCTAAACCACATCTGAGGGTCTCACCACTTTAGGTAAAGAGATTTCAGCCACCAGAAAACTTGGGTGTCCTACAGGAGGTTCCGCCACAATCATGTAATCTGGTTTCACGGGTGAACTGATAAAAAAAGGAAGGAAGCAGTATATTAAAGAGTACACCATCAATTTATGATCTGTTGGGGTCAATCTCTAATATAATAAAGTGGCACTGATGCTTGTAATGAGGAACAGCCCCTTTCACAGTCATTCCCTGCACATTGGCATCATGGCCTCAACTGTGCAGCGGAACGACAGCATAGATCCAGAAAAGTGAATGGGCTTAGCTGCAGTTCTCCTGCACAGTGAATATCCGGGTAGCTGCCCCACTCCAGCATATTCTTTAAAAAGGGCAGCGGGGTTACTTCCAGGCTGCAGCCCCCTTATTCTTGGAGTCCAAGAAGTTGGATATCCTATATCTTTTGTAAGATGGGATTCTAAAAAAAGTAAATGCATGCATTAAACCTCAAAGTAACCCAAACCTTTCAACTTCTGAGATGAGGGACTTGCTTGGAGTTAGTGACGCGCCCCTGGGCCTGCTGTGTCGCGTAGCGTCTCGCACACGGGGGCTTACCCGGAGCCGGATCTGTTGAGGGTTGTAGTCTCGTGGCGGTGACCCGGTCCGTGCCCAGGGAGTCAGACTAAGTGGCGATGTTATAGCAGTAGATGTTAGATGACTACGCCACCCGTTGAGTGCAGCCAGGGAGCTGCTGCTGCAGGGCAGACCGCTGAGGCCGGTGGTAGGATTGTGCAGCGTGGATGGTATAACCCCCAACGGGAGGGGTATGGCCTCAGGGCAGCCGACGTGGATGATGGGGGTAGCAGGAACCACTCGGAGACGGTACTGTGTAGTTCAGGGTCTTTACTGGTGACAAAGATAGACCCTCCCGGAGTACTGGCTAGCGATTGGGGCCTGGTCAGTCCTTGAGCAGATGGGATCTCCCCTGGCCAGGCGGAGTTGTAGGCCTCCCAGACTAACTGTACTCTTCTGGCTACCTTGCTAGAGGCGGGTATAAGTAGCCCACGTCCCTGAGTGTACCGTGTGGTGCTCACCCGTATGGCCGGTGACTCGGGGCCTTATAATGGCTTCCGCTCCACGATGGCGGTGCTGGTCCCACGCGTGTGACCGTGCCTTCGGGCTTCTGGGCCAGAGGACCTGAAATCCTCTGCCGGACGGTTTCTGCTGCTGGGTAGGAGTTAGTCCCCACAGCCTCGGACTCCGGGTCCGGTAAGAAATCTTCTCAGTCAGGGCGAGCTCTGCAGCTGCCAGCCCCTGACTCGTTGTAACACTGCTCCCCACAGAGCTCCTGATGTTTCTTGCTATGCTGCTTCTCTTCTCTACTCTTGTTCTGTCTTCTTTCTCCAGGCTCAGGCCCCAGCCAGGGCCTGCCTGTGGAGCAGAGCCCATAGAGCAGCTCTGCTCCCTGTCTTCTTCTCTCAGAACTCTCTAACCCTGCCTCAGCCCCGGGTTTATATAGGGGAAGTCCTTCCCCTCCCAAGACTGGGCAGGAGGTGTGGCATGCACAGGATCCCTGACCAAAGGACCTCCCACCTGCTCTCAGACATAACATTACATTACTGTGGAAACCAGACCCCTGGGGTGCCACATTCCCCCCTAGTAAAATTTAGTACTCCGGGACTAAACAAATTTTAGAAAAACATAACAAGATATAAACATTAATAATACAACAAGAAAATCACATAAAGATGGTCACGGCGTGTCCGCAACCGGGTGCAGTCTCTGAAGAAAAGCAAGGTGTCCATTTCACCAAAACAGGGAGACGTAACCAGGTAGGGGTTTGTCCTGCCCCGAGTCCTTAACAGTCTTTAGTCCATCCCGGGTTACGCTCCAACTATGTACAGGGTGGCCGCTCTCAGTCCTTGGCCAGTGGGGATAAGGGATGGCTGCTCACAGTCCTCAGCCTGTGGGAATAAGGAATGGCTGCTCACAGTCCTCAGCCTGGTAAGGGATAGGGACACACGGGAAACAGTTCACACTTGTCCCAACGGGGACCATATTTTAGTTAGCAGCAGTTCTTGTACCCTAACGAGTAACTATTTACAGTTTCAGTTTATGCTACTTCCCTTCAGCAGCGGTGTCCTCTCCTTGTCTCCTCCTGAGGATAGTCTTCAGACCCGTCCGGGTCCTCTTGTAGGTTCAGGGCATAGTCCCTTATACTCTCATGTGCCCGCTGTTTGCACCCATAGAATCTAAGCTTGATCTCGGCTGAGGTGCGGGCATCAAAGGTGTCCCTCAGCCGGGTTAGTATTCCTGCGACAGTCCTCCTCCCAGGTGGCCAGGATTTTACTTCCCTTTTGGCTGCCCCGGTTAGTTGGGCCACCAGGATGCTCACTTTTTGCTCTTCTGTGAGGGGGTACACCTGGAAGAGGCTATCCAGCTTTTCTCTAAAGTCATGCAGGGTATGTGACTCCCCTGAGTACTGGGGTAGCCAAGCTGCTCCCGGGATATAGGGCATGGTGAAGGGCATAACTGCAGCAGCGGTGACGCTGGCGGGGGTTGAGGCAGTGAAGCTCTCCTCCGTATCCGACATCTTCCTCCCCCCTAGTGGACCGTGGCCTACCTTGCGATGATCCTCTTCCGTAGGCCGCGGCTCCGCAGTGGATCGTCAGGGTTGAGGACCTTCCGTCGCGCTCCTGTGACGTCGGCGTCTGCTGGGCTCCTTCCAGGACCTTACGCAACGTCCGGACGTGAGGCGGGGCTTCAGTTCTCGCGCGCTTTCGGAGTCCACGCCCCTCTTCTTCCCGCGCGGCGTCCTCAAGATGGCGTCCAATGGCGGGAAAACTCCACGGATGGCGGGAAGAAGGCTGAAGATGGCGCTTGATGGCGGGAATCTTCACCGATGGCGGGAAGAAGGCTGAAGATGGCGCCGGATGGCGGGAATCTTCACCACAGGTAAGTTTTAAAAGTCTCTTTTTCAGGCACGCAGTACCCGGTGGTTGCGGGCACGTATCCTGCCGACTACGCCAAAATTGACGCGCCCCTGGGCCTGCTGTGTCGCGTAGCGTCTCGCACACGGGGGCTTACCCGGAGCCGGATCTGTTGAGGGTTGTAGTCTCGTGGCGGTGACCCGGTCCGTGCCCAGGGAGTCAGACTAAGTGGCGATGTTATAGCAGTAGATGTTAGATGACTACGCCACCCGTTGAGTGCAGCCAGGGAGCTGCTGCTGCAGGGCAGACCGCTGAGGCCGGTGGTAGGATTGTGCAGCGTGGATGGTATAACCCCCAACGGGAGGGGTATGGCCTCAGGGCAGCCGACGTGGATGATGGGGGTAGCAGGAACCACTCGGAGACGGTACTGTGTAGTTCAGGGTCTTTACTGGTGACAAAGATAGACCCTCCCGGAGTACTGGCTAGCGATTGGGGCCTGGTCAGTCCTTGAGCAGATGGGATCTCCCCTGGCCAGGCGGAGTTGTAGGCCTCCCAGACTAACTGTACTCTTCTGGCTACCTTGCTAGAGGCGGGTATAAGTAGCCCACGTCCCTGAGTGTACCGTGTGGTGCTCACCCGTATGGCCGGTGACTCAGGGCCTTCTAATGGCTTCCGCTCCACGATGGCGGTGCTGGTCCCACGCGTGTGACCGTGCCTTCGGGCTTCTGGGCCAGAGGACCTGAAATCCTCTGCCGGACGGTTTCTGCTGCTGGGTAGGAGTTAGTCCCCACAGCCTCGGACTCCGGGTCCGGTAAGAAATCTTCTCAGTCAGGGCGAGCTCTGCAGCTGCCAGCCCCTGACTCGTTGTAACACTGCTCCCCACAGAGCTCCTGATGTTTCTTGCTATGCTGCTTCTCTTCTCTACTCTTGTTCTGTCTTCTTTCTCCAGGCTCAGGCCCCAGCCAGGGCCTGCCTGTGGAGCAGAGCCCATAGAGCAGCTCTGCTCCCTGTCTTCTTCTCTCAGAACTCTCTAACCCTGCCTCAGCCCCGGGTTTATATAGGGGAAGTCCTTCCCCTCCCAAGACTGGGCAGGAGGTGTGGCATGCACAGGATCCCTGACCAAAGGACCTCCCACCTGCTCTCAGACATAACATTACATTACTGTGGAAACCAGACCCCTGGGGTGCCACATTAGCTGGGAGGGTCTGTAGGAAAAAAATAAAGAACATAAAGGCAAAATAGTTAAAAAAAAAAAAAAAAAACAATGTCCACAATGTTCTTGCACCATAACAAGCCATTCTGTAACTTCCCCCATCTGTTGGGTATAACCCATCACCACGAGGAGTGGTGCTCCCCCATCTGTTGGGTATAACCTATCACCTCAAGGAGTGGCGCTCCCCCATCTGTTGGGTGTAACCCATCAGCACGAGGAGTGGCGCTCCCCCATCTGTTGGGTGTAACCCATCAGCATGAGGAGTGGCGCTCCCCCATCTGTTGGGTGTAACCCATCAGCACGAGGAGTGGCGCTCCCCCATCTGTTGGGTATAACCCATCACCATGAGGAGTGGCGCTCCCCCATCTGTTGGGTATAACCTATCACCACAAGGAGTGGCGCTCCCCCATCTGTTGGGTGTAACCCATCACCACGAGGAGTGGCGCTGCCCCATCTGTTGGGTATAACCTATCACCAGGAGGAGTGGAGCTCTTCATACTTTGTGTCCCTAGGGGAAATGTGGTATTATAAGACATCCAATCAATTGAATGGCCGACCATGTACTGCATAGATGAGCGAGGAACATCAGAGAAGCCGCCGATGCTCAACAGCAGCCTACTCTGTCGTCTTTTACAGACTGTATGCCATAGACTTGTACCTTAGAGTTGGGACATTGTGTCCATTCCCTGAATCATCGGTTTTGATTTGGTTCTGATATTCTGTTCAAAAATGGATCCCAGGAACTTCCGATTTTTCAGCATTTTCCACTCTGAAGGGAAACTATAGATGATTAACAGGGTCGGACTGGAACTGAAACTCAGCCCTGGCATGTGAGAGCACGCAGGCCCGTCCGACGCGCGTTGAATGTGAAATATTTTCGTGAATGATTTGGGTATATGTCACAATAAAAATTGCTGCAAACTGCACTTTATCATCGATAGACAAAAACTGACATAATGTAAAATATAAACTTCCCTCCAGGAAAATGTTAATTTCTTTCAACTGGAGGGACGGACATATTTGTAATATAGAGCTCCAAGTTCCCAAAAATGCTATGTTTGATAGTACCAGGAAAAGCAGGAATAGTGAATCCTTGCAGATTTGAAGCAGTTTCATGTTTATTGTTTCAGTATTTTTGCAGCGTTTCTAAAGAACGGAAAAAAAAAATCTCAAAAAACGCAATATCAAGGGGATTTTCCTGCCGAGCGACACGTTTTTTGTGCAGAAATGTTCTTCCCTTGACAGTGTCCGATCGGACGATTCGACGACGATTGGTAAAAGCGGAGTTAAGAGCCAGAATACCAGGTAAAAGCCATTTTTGAATGCCTCACAGCGTCAGAAACGTCTGCAGTGGGCCAAAGAACATTGTAAATGGACCACTGAACAATGGAGAAATGTTATATGGAGCGATGAGACACGCCTACCCATGTTTGGCAGCGACGGTGTCTGCTACGTTCGACGACGACCTGGAGAGGACTGGTTGTCAGAGGGTACAGTACCCACCATGAAGCATCCTCTGAGTGTTATGGTAGGGGGCTGCGTGTCCAGAGATGCAGGTGGTAGGCTGCAGGTAATTGAAGGAACAGTTAATGCTGAAAAGGACATCAAGGAAGTCCTTCAGCCTAAACTCATTCCTTCGGCACATGATGTATTTAGTGAAGGGACACCGTTTATTTTTCAGCAAGATGGAGCCCCATGCCATACAGCTAAAAAATGTCTCTCTTGGTTCAAGGACAAAAATATCCAGCTATTGAATTGGCCAGGAAACAGCCCAGATCTCAATCCTATTGAGAATCTCTGGGCTCGCCTCAAAAGAGAGGTGTCAAAACAGCGGGCTTCACACAAGCAGGAACTCATTGCAGCCATCATCAAATCATGGCTTCATATCATCACACCATCTGATTTACACAAACTGGTAGATAGCATGCCAAGTAGATGCCAGGCAGTCATCAAGGCCAAGGGCTGTCCAACTGAGTAATAACATTTAGTGTTAGATATGAAAATAGGACAAATAAATGGCTTTTCTCCCACAGTCATCTGAGTGACAATAGTGTCCAATTTGTTGACAAATGAACAAATTTCCTGCTAATATTGTGTTTCTATATGAGATTTTATTTCTACTTAAAAACTTTACTGTGAAATCAAAAACATTCATGAAATTTGTATTTGTATTGGCAAAATGCTAAAAATTCGTAAATCTTGGGGGTGTTGACTCAATTTTGGCCACTAGTGTATAGCGTTCCTCAGTATATTTATATGTTGTTCCCCATCACCTTTTTCATCTCTCCTTACAAGTATGCCTTGTATCTTAGCTAAAACATGGTAGTAAGTAGCATATTACCCTTTTATAATGGGTAGTGTAGAATCGCTGCATATTTCAGGGTTATGCGCTCCTGAGGACTCATTAGTGCTGCCCTCCTCAGGCGAAACCTGGTTGTGACCTCGTATAATATGGGGCTAGCCGGTCTCACCTACCAGTTTGGGTCACAAACCCTTTTTCGTTTGCTTTGATGTTTTACTCATTGTTTATTAAGTTTACACCCCAAATCTCTCCTAATCCTGGAGATCAAACCTATGAAAGCAATTTATGAATGATCATAACACCTCTATGAAGGGTAATTATCATCTCCTTCATAAATAGACATTTATATGTATAAATACATATGTGGTCAATGCATAGTACTGGCACATGACTTATCACTTTCCAGGACCTTACAAAGCACCAGGAACATTCATAACAAGCGGAGGTGAGGCGAATCTGGCAACTTAATAGGAAAGGATTCTTTACAGATAGAGCAGTCAGACTGTGGAATGCCAACCACAAGATATAGTAATGGCAGATAGTATAACAGCATTTATAGAAGGGCTGGATACTTTTTTAACAAAACATGACATTGTGGGTTATAAATAATCTAGTAATAGAAAATGTATAACTTTGGAGGTAGACCTAGGACATTAAAGTTCAAACTTTTTCAACCTATGCAACTATGCAAGTATGTAGAATGCACATTAGGAAAATGCTTGAAATGCAATTCCCTATAATATTATTTTACAAGTAATTTCCTCTTAATTTTTGGCTTTGTACAGTGCTAGTTATAAGCCCAATCTATGGATCTAAAAAGTGCAAAACACTCCTGAAACACTTGTACGCATGTTCTATAATCTGTATTTCTTATGGTGCCTAAGGGAAGCCGTAATGATAAGACTTCTGCTTGGTAACAAGTGCAGTTAGTTGCCTCCATAATGAAAGTGAATTACCAATGATGAAAGGGTTAATACTTGGATCCTGCATCAGTAATAGCCTTTGTAGTAACCATGACAACTATTGTGAGGGCATAAACAAGTGTCATAAAGAAGATTCCATAAAAGAATGCCGCGCTGCCACGATCAGCGCCATTACTGATGATGCGCCTGAGGACCTTGAGCTTGACCACCCCACGTAATGTGCCAACGTTGGTGTAATTTGGAGGTTCTAGCAGGGAAAGGGGTTGTCTTCTTAGACACCCCGGGGGCATGGGAAGGTAACAGAGGGGGGGTCCCCAAAACAGGATCCCCTTCTGTTACTATGTACAAAGAGCTGCTCTTCTTTGGGAGTTCATGGATGGATCCTTGACTTTAATGGGTGATAAATTGGGAGGGGAAGGGGATACTCATCCTATTAGGGGTTATCCATAATGAGCAACCCCTTTAACCAAGTACCCAACTTCTTGAGAGACGGAGCTGGATCTGTAAGGGAGAAGTGGTAGATCCACCTGGGAAATCAGATCAACTAAATTCGTTCCAGCAATAAATGTGGTGACAGATATCGCAGCCAGATCTCTCCCACATCCAGTTTATCACAATTATAGTCTATATTTGTTATGTCGTTCTCTGTAAATATGTACAAATTCTAAAACTCCGTCATATATCGGCACTAACTCTCTAAGCGCAAGGGAAGCGCAGCCCTCCAGCCATGGTTCTCTAGAGGTTTCCTCCACAGGGGGTTTTCCTCTCCTGAGCGCTGGAGGGTGACTCTTCGTGAGTCGAGGGTTGTGCCATTTTCGGTGTCATGTAAATTTAAATAAAGTTGAGAACGTTTGACACCTAATTGCAATGCTTTGTGTATTTATTTTGTATGTGTCTGATTCATTTTGTTTGGGATTTGGGGTCCATCAAACATCACTGAGTCATACGTCTGGACATCTGCCGCCAGCAGTTTTGCCCCAGGGGTTGCCCCTGCTCTGGGGAGTTTGATGGAGCAGAGAAGACAAGAATTACAGCACTCATCCTCAGAATATGGACTTCTATTACAGTATTACAAGCAGCTTCCTCGCCTCATTCACACAGTGAGTATTTTTGGCACTAATTTACATCAGTATTAGTAAGCTGAAAACCAGAGGGGAACAAACACAGTGAAAAATAGTAACTGAAACACTTTCACCTCTTCTGTTTTGGATCCATTCCTGGCGTCTGCTAACAAATGCTGATGCAAAATATCACAATGGAAGTGCCCTAAATTCTTACTGACTGATTCGACTGTTTGAGTTGCAGTCAAGAAACAGAGGTTGCAAGCGTTAAAAGAGTTTTCTGGTATCAAAAACCCCTGTCCCCCTTGCCATTTTTCTCTATCCTGAACCTGTGCTGCCTGCCCCGATCTCAGACTGTCTGACCTAGTCTTTATCTTAGCTCTCCTGTATTTGGTACCCTGGTACCTCCGGAATGCTGCTGCAGTCCCGGGGACTGCCCTGAAGTGGTACCTGGTGTCTACCGGCAGCCCAGTCTATCCTCACCACCAGAGGTTCTAGTGGAGACCCAGTAGACACCTAGTCACAACCCTCCTGTGGGGCAGTGGGTATATATCCACCAGCGTTACACCCAGATAGCAAATGTGGTACCAATATTCAAGAAGGGGATAACATGTGAGCCTGGAATTTATAGGCCGGTAAGTTTAACTTGTACTGTGGGCAACATCTTTGTGGGTTTTCTAAGAGATACTAACCTGGAGCACCTCAATAAGAATAACCTATACATATGATTATGAGGGATCTGTCCTGCAAACTAATCTGAAAAGATTCTATGGGAGGTAAGTTCTAGGTTGGACCAGGGAAACTTAGTTGGTGTTGTCTATCTGGACTTTTCAAAGGCATTTGATACGGTGCCATACAACAGGTTGGTACATAAACATTTTCAATATATTATATGGTAAACTTGCTCCATGAAGGAACAAGTCCTTGTGTGGTCGATGGAAAAATCAAGGAAAATATCAGTGATGTGGTCGTTACCTCTTGACAGCTCCATTTCGTACTTGTTCTCTTGTCCATCCATGGCCACGGTGATAAAAAATTCCCTGAAAAGCTCATTATTCTAATAAAAAAAAATACAAAGTAAGGAGCTGACACAAAGGAGAGCAGACAGCTCGTATGTCAGAATAAGCAATTGCAGTTACCTTAATTTTCTCAAAGAAGGTGCCATTAATCACTATGTCGTATGCCGTGCAGCCGCCTCCACCTGTAGGACAAAGTGCACCAGGACTTAGATACTTTGCGGTGCCGACTCACCCACTGACCTTAGTAGGGCTGCTATGAATAAGTGGTATAAGTTCTTAAAGGGGACTCCAAGTAGTGGACAATCCCTTTAAGTCCCAAATCTAAACCAAAAAAGTTCAAAAGTCAACAACAAGATGTCAAACTGAAGTGGACCTACCAGAACCTGTGGAGATGGCACCTTTGACGATTGAGGATTAGTAAGTTGTAATACTTGCTATTTTAACCCCTTTAAGGATATCTCTGGACTACCCCTTTAAAAAGAGACGCGCTGTATTAAATAAAAAAAAACAAAAAAACGTACTATTATCAACTTCAACGTGGGGCTCTCCAAGGCTCATGGGGACTCGATAGCCGGAGGGATCATCAGATTCCAGGATGCTGACTAACTCCTGCTCCATCAGGTCCGGGGGCGCTGGGATCTGGTTCGACTTGCAGATGTTAATAAAGATTTCGGTATTTTTGGATGTGCGAGTTTTAATGCAGAAACCTAACACAAAAATAAAAACAAAAAGTGAACAAAAACACAATAAAATCGGCAAAAGCCAAGCAGCATTTACATGTAATCAACTGCAAAAGAAAAAACAATGTGACCCCCACATTGGTTGCATCATGTGACCGTTGTAGTCAATAAGACCCCACTGCCCCACTGTGGTATCTGTCACATAATATGCACAAAGTAATCTGGATAATAATCAGAGGACGCCCATCTCACCCGGCTGGGGTCTGATCTGTCTGCTTTCTGGTAAGTTCGGTATTCTGCTCTGTATCTCCTGTTTGGCCTGAAATGAGGCAACAAGTGAGAATCAGTGAGTAACATGAACAGGATGGTTCTGCAAACTGATTTTTCCTGCCCCAAAATAGTACAACTATGAGGGGTCTAAAGCCAACAATACACATTAGGTAAATGTTGGAGACTGTAGCGCCCCCGGCGGCTGACGGAGGAGACATTCACCCGGTGATTGCTGGCCTCTCCAATTCATCTTTCGTACCTTCATCAGCATCTGTTCATACAGCGCTTCCTCCATGCTTGTGTTCATTTCTGCAGACAGCAGCGACTTGTCAGACGCCATTTTTTCGGTCAAAGGCAGAAGCTCAGGGATCTTGTTTTATAAGAGAAAATCTGAAAAATTAAAATATGTATTAATCTTCTCCACAGACAACGACAAGGGGAGAGTGCGGGAGCCTGACAGCCCACGACACGAGGGGGTGCGGGAGCCTGACAGCCCATGGCACGAGGGGGTGCGGGAGCCCGACAGCCCACGACACGACGGGGTGCGGAAGCCTGACAGCCCACGACACGAGGGGGTGCGGGACCCTGACAGCCCATTGCACGAGGGGGTGCGGGAGCTCGACAGCCCACGACACGAGGGGGTGTGGGACCCTAACAGCCGACGACACGAAGGGGTGCGGGAGCCCGACAGCCCATGACACGAGGGGGTGCGGGAGCCTGACAGCCCACGACACGACGGGGTGCGGAAGCCTGACAGCCGACGACACGAGGGGGTGCGGGACCCTGACAGCCCATTGCACGAGGGGGTGCGGGAGCCCGACAGCCCACGACACGAGGGGGTGTGGGACCCTAACAGCCGACGACACGAGGGGGTGCGGGAGCCCGACAGCCCATGACACGAGGGGGTGCGGGAGCCTGACAGCCCATGACACGAGGGGGTGCGGGAGCCTGACAGCCGACGACACGAGGGGGTGCGGGACCCTGACAGCCGACGACACGAGGGGGTGCGGGAGCCTGACAGCCGACGACACGAGGGGGTGCGGGAGCCTGACAGCCGACGACACGAGGGGGTGCGGGAGCCTGACAGCTGACGACACGAGGGGGTGCGGGAGCCTGACAGCCGGCAACACGAGGGGGTGAGAGACCCTGACAATATTGGGAGTGGGATTCTGCACACCTACATCTAGCTACTTATTGTCCTGAATGTAGTAATCACCTTGGTACAGTCCCATCTTCTTACCTGTAGTACAGACGCCAAACACCACTACTCTGACTGCAATCACCCAGCTACAGCGTCACCACGCCTCAGCAACAGGGGAGCGTCTAGATTGGAGTAGATTTCTTGAGGGGGAGGAGTGATTTCATGGAATCATGACGTCACCGGAGGGGGCGGGGCCTTCTCAGTCCAGTGGATATTAGCCATGCAGCCGCAGCAGTGTGTACGTTGTGCTGGACGGGAGGACTGGTGATGAGGAGCTCCTGTAGTTGCTCCTGTAGTTACTCCTGAGTTGTACTGTGGAGAGGACTCCAGGACTCGGCTGAGGTTCCTGTACTGAGCTGTGTGCGGAGAGAGCTCCTGGGAAGGGAGGTTTGTTTTTCCATCTGGGACTTTTTGTCTGCCCCCTTCCCAGGAAAGAAGGCTCAGAGTGGGACTGGCCTCCGGTCTAAGCCGGCGGGGGGTGGGAGGAACACCAACCAGGCTATGGCTGCAACATCAGGCCGAGGCAGCAGGGGTTCCAGCATGAAGACCCGAAGGACCCCCGAGGCTACGACCGCGGCAGCTCCTCCCTCTGGAGGTAGGTCGAGTGCCAGCAGAGGTGCTGCAGCGGTGCCCCCTGATTGGGGTACCAAGGTGGCGAGGGAGGCAACCGTCACCTATGCCTCCCGTGTCCATGCGCACCTCTGTGAGTATGAGGACACCGCAAAAAAGCTAAGTTCCCTCTGGGGGGAGTTGAGGGTAGCTCAGGAGAGGTCCGAGAGGGCCTCTGGCACCAAGAAGCCTGAGCTATCCGCCGCGGTCCGGAAAATCAAGCAAGCCATCCAAGAGCTGCAGGACCGCAGGAGCACCATATTGGCAGGCAGTGGACCCTTCATGGAGAAGCTGCGGAATGATGACCAGTTCAGAGCCATGACCGGTGTGGCTCTGGAGGGGTCGCAGGGCCCCGGCCAGGCGGTGGAGGAGGAGGAAGAGGTATGCGTGGAGGAGGTCGCACCCTACCCACCGCCTGGTGGCCTGGTAAGTGATCTCCAGGCATCACATAGCGGGATAGCCCCTGAGCAGATGGCTCTCCCGTCTGATTCTAGCCCTTCAGAGGGCAGCGGAAGCGAGGGGGAGGATGAGGAGGATGGGAGTAGCAGCAGTGAGGGGGGCTGCCTTATCATGCAGCAGATCCAGCAGATCGAGTCCCCGGTACGTTTTGGTCAGCTTACGTTCGGGGATGAGATCTGCGAGGATGAGGCACCCGGGAGGGGGACGAAGAGAAAAGCAAAAAAAAAAAGAAAACATCTATTGCACATAAATTTGTGTATGTCCCCCTCTCTGGGGCCCCCTTGTCCCGTTGTGCGGCACCCGCCACCCACCCCTGCTTGGACTCTGTTGTGGGTCCACAGCGAGGGAGCGGGGAGAACATAGGCCATGGCACGCAGAGCGCTGCCTCTGTTTGTGGTAATGGAGGCAGTGGGTCCGAGGTGTTTGATAAGGAGCATGGCGTGGAGGGCGGCCCGACGGTGGGTGTCATTGGTGGTGGTGCTCGTGCTGGAGCCCCTGTAAAAAGGGGGTCTGGCCTGGCACCTGGTGCTCCTGCTGGCGTGCAGGAGGCGGCGTGTACATCTGCCGCTGCCTCCTGCGCTGTCGGCGGCGCACCGACAGCCGGGGCCGCGTCTCCGGCGGCGTGTGCTGGGGTGTCTGGGTCCCTCACACACGGATCCACTAAAAAATCTGGATCACTTTTAGGGACCCAGAAACCTGGTAAGGTAAAGGGCGCGGGGCCTGCGGCTCCGGCAGAGCCGGCTCATAAGCGTAAGGTGGGGCTTGCTCCCCTGGCAAAATCCGTGGTGAGGTCAGGGCCCCCTGCGCAGGGGCCCGGTAATGGGTCAGCGCGGGGGGCTCCACCGCCGCTGGGTGCTGAGGGGGAGT